>NC_134572.1:117818708-118031404 GCF_050947875.1 Dermacentor variabilis | reverse complement strand
GGATAAGTAATTTCTGTGGTCAGAGGCGAACTTATGATTTGGATGTGAATAAAGAAAGTTTAGACGGTTCTTCGTCCATCGTGCTTCAAGTTTTTCAATATTGTTGGCTAGCATGAGCTCGCTTGGCGAGCCTGTAAGTTTTAATGTAAAATAAAGGAACCTTACAGCCTTTCTTTCGATAGCTTCAAGTTTATTGATACTAACTTTAGTAAAAGCATCCCATAAGACAAAAGAACATCCAAATTTGCGTCTTATATATGTGAAGTAAGTGAGAAGTTTAATGCTCGAAAGTGAATTCCTAAGCTTATGCTTTAAAAAACGCAACTTGCGGAAGGCGGTAGAAGAAATTTTGTCGAAATTTTGTCTATATGCATGTTGCAGGAAAGATCACTTGTTATTGTAATGCCGAGGTATATGTAGCTGCTGACCTGTTTTAGTGAAGATGAGCCCTGTTTATACGTATGATTGAATGGTGTTTTTTTGTGAGTTATACAAAGAGAGTTTTTTCAGTGTTTGTAACCATACCATATTCCTTACACCATTTCAATACATTAGCGAGACTTGAGTTAAGGTTATTCTGGTCATCAGTGCAAGTAATTTCACGGAACAGCACACAATCATCAACGAACAGTCTGGTTTGTATCCCTGGTGTTAATATGTTAACAATGTCATTCACATAAAGTAAAAACAAGAAAGGCTGCCATGGGGCACACCTGATGTTTCAGGAAGACAGCTAGAATTATTTCCATCCACTGAAGCAAACTGATTCCATTCGGTCAAATAAACTACAGTCCATGCAATTAGTATATCAGACAAGTTAATATCCTTGAGCTTCAAAATTAGTTTTTGATGAATTACCCTGTTGAATGCCTTATTAAAATCTAAAGGTATGGCATCAGTTTGACCATTCTAATCCGGAGTTTCTGCAGATGTATGAACTGCTGTAGGTAACTATGTTACGGCAGAATAACCTTCCCTTAATCCATGCTGAAAATTTGTTAATGTAGTTTTGTTCAAGGAATTCTGTGATGCATTTAGCGATTACATGTTCAGGGAATTTATAAATTGATGATGTTAATGATAAAGGACAGTAATTTTCTAGTAATAAATGGTTGCCTTTCTTAAAGACAGGGACAACCCGGGCTATCTTCCACTCACTGAGTAGTTTTGAAGTTAACAGTGAACACTGAAACAACACAATGAGAAATTGAGCAACAGTTTCAGCGTAGGGCCAAAGAAACACATTAGATGTGCCGTCGGGACCACAAGATGATTTGATTTTGAAGACCAACGTTATTGAAACCACACCAGGGTAAGAAATGAAGGGAACAGCGAATTGAAACACTTGTCAATGGGACACACTATGAACACTTACTTTGGAGAATACACTGTTGAAAAAGTTATTAAATTGCTGCGCAATTATTTTCAGATCGGTAACTGTATTTCCATTAACCGAGGTTTGTGACACCTGCTTTTTGCTGCCATCTAAGTAGTTCCAGAACTTACTATGTTAATCTTCTTAAAAGTTTGTTAGTGTTGTTATAAAGTAAAAATCTTTCCATTCGCGTAATTTGTTGCCCAAATTAATCTCAAGCTCATTAATGACCGGTGACCGTGTGTTATTCTTGTATTTTACTAATTTTACTAATCTTGCGCATGATCCAGGGCGTCCTTTTAGAAACGTTTTTTTGCATTTATTTGGTGTAAGGTTATATATACAGTGATGACACATTTTATTAGATTGACTCTATAAGGCATTGACATAATGCTCATCTTCCCTAAACTGAACTAGGCAACTTTCCATGTACTCTACAATGTAGGTATCATTAGCATTTGAATAATCTTTGATGCTCCGTACTTCCATGTGTTTATTAAGAGAGATAGAGGTAACACGGGGTATAGGAATGCTTACAGGATGATGATCAAACGGGCATTTTTTCAATTAGGACGGTGTGCTCATTGAAATTATGACTCAAGAATACTAGGTCTAAAATTGAACAAGAAGAACCTTGTTCACGAGTAGGTTGTCTTACAACTTGAGTTAGATCATGGAAGAGCATGATATCAAAGATAGTGTTAGTATTTTTGTTGGATTTGCGGCTTGCCTGAAGGAATTCCCAATTAATGTTTGGCAAGTTAAAATCACTTATAAGAAAAATTTTTCTGTTCTGGAATTTTGTCATTCTGCTATTTTATGAGCCCACCATAGAAGGTGCAGCTTCCTTCGTAGCATCCGGTATTCCATAGAGCTTGCAGGTCACTATGACAGACAGGTAAACTGCAACACTATCATGTGCAATAGTGTTAAAGGTGCCAGACAGAAAGCACAAGTTCTCTGCTTCTTGATTTCTAAAGGAGCATTCCTGAATTACTCTACTTGAGATGCTTGGCAAATTTACAGCGAGTTAGTATGCGGTTAATGTGAGCCAATGAAAATGCCAAGGTATGGGAAAAAGAAGGGGGCAAGTTTCGAACCCCCTTGTGGGGAAACCCTGCAAGATGCTCATAATTCTATGAAGGCATCTTGTGTGGCTATAGCAACAGCTTCCATTGCCAGGCAACCTTAGTGAAACAAAGAGTACACTCCATTCATGGCTGACCTGTTGCAATCCATATCGTATCAATGGCAATAGTATGAGTCTTGGGAACTCTGGGACAGTCCCACTTCCTACACTCCCCAAAAAGTGAGCTATGACATATTAATGCAAATAGCATTCTTTGCCTGCATCTGCTGTTTTGAGCCTATCTATCTATCTAGCCTCTTAGGCCGACCCAGTGGCCCAAGTTATCTACCTGCTTGAGCCACTAGGTATGTGCTCCTTGCCGTGATACCATCGTGGTTGTTCCATTGTTGTAATTCTTTCTTCGTGATATCTTACTCTGGTCATGTCGTCATTGTAACATCTTCTAGCCTGACCTAATGGCCCATGTTTTATACCTAGGGCCACAAGGTATGGGCTCATAGTCATGATGGCATCGTGATCATTGCGTTGTCGTCATTCTAGCTTTTTCATCCGACACTCGTCACGCCATCATCGTCATACAGTCGTCATGAATTCGCTGTTGCACAGCCATAGTAATGCCATTGAGGTTGTTCAGTGGTTGTCATTCCAGCTTTGTGATCTTCCTGTTGTCCTGCTGTCATCACTACTTCGACCCTGGCCCAGTAGTCCAAGTTGCCTAATACCTTAAGCTACTTGGTATGTGTTAAGGGCCGGTATTCTGTCGTGGCCTTTACATTGTCGTCATTCAAGCTTTGTCATCTGACTCTGATCATGCTGTTGTCATCGCGCCATAGTCGTCATGCATTCGTTAAGCGATAGTCGTCACACAGGTTTTATCACTGTCATCATTTCAGTAATGTCATTCAATTTTCATGCCACCATCGTCATACCACCTACCTTTGTTGTTCCATCGACATCAATCTTTCTTTGTCATTTCATTGTAATCATACTGTCATCATTCAATTGCGATTATGCCACCCTTGTCATGTCATCATCGTCAGACAGTTGCTATTATGTTTCCATTGCCAGACTTGTAATGCCATCGCAATCGTGCCATCATCATCATTGCAGCTTTGTCAACCGACTCTCAAGATGCAGTTGTAGTCATGCCATTGTTGCTATACAGGTTTCATGGTAGTCATCGTCATGCCATTGTCACTATACACTTGCCGTCATCCCATTGTCCTTGTGCCGTTGTCATGCCATTGTTATCACTGCATCATTGTCATGTATTCGTTGTCATACCACTGTCGGGATCTCATCCCGGTAGTTTCATCATAATCATTGTAAATTGTAACTTATGCTGTCGTCATAATTTCTCATCATGCTATAGCCATCAAATTGTCATTTAACTGTCGTCATCACTTCAGTATCATCATGCCATTGTTGTCAAACCACCTTTGATCCATTGACGTCATTACTTGTTTGTAATTCTATTGTAATCATGCTGTTGTAATTCAATCATGATTATGCTGCCATTGTCATTACATCATCGTCACATAGACAATATCATGCATCCCATGTCATAACATCTTGGTTGTACCATCGTTGTCATTCCCGCTTCATCCGGTTTTGTCATACCACCATGGTCTTTCCATCATTGTCACTCCAGCTATGTCATCCGAGTCTCGTCATGCCATCATCATCAGACAGGTTTTGTGATACAGTATCGTCATTCCCTTGTAATCATACACTCGTTGTCATGCCAACGTCGTCAATGTATTGTTGTCATATAGTCATCGTCAATGCATCGTCGTCACACAGTCGTCGTCATGCATTCATTGTCATACTATCATCAGGATCCCGTCATGGTCGTTACATCATCATATTGTAACTTTAACATCAGACTCTCATCATGCTGTTGTCATCATACCATTGTTGTCGTGCCATTGTCATCACGCTATCATTTCACTGTCATCATCACTTCAGTATTGTCATCCCATTGTCATCATGCCGTCATTATCATACCACTTTCGTGGATTCATCGACGTCATTTCTTGCTTATAACTCTATTGTAATCATGTGATTGTCATTCACTCATAATAATGCTGCCATTGTCGTACTGTCATCGTCATGCTGGCTTGGTCATATCATTGTCATCATTCCCACTTTTTCATCTGGTTTTGTCCTACCGTCGTGGTCGTACTATCAGTGTCACTCCAGCTTTGTCATCCGATTCTCATCATACCATTGTCGTCGTACAGGTTTCGTGATACAGTCATCGTCATTCCGTTGTGATCATACATTCGTCGTCGTCCCATTGTCCTCGTGCTGTTGTCATGCCATCGTTGTCATGCCTTCGTTGTCTTACCGTCATCAGGGTGCTGTTGCAGTCTGTCATAATCATCATTGTGACTTTGACATCCAACTCTCGTCATGCCATTGTCATGTAATCACTGTCCCGCTGTCATTTCACCCTCGTCATCACTTCAGTATTGTAATCCCAGTTTGTCATTCTATTGTAATCATGCTGTTATTCAATTGTGATTATTTTGCAATTTTTATGCCATCTCTGTAATTTCACCGTAGTCACTGTTCACTGTTGTGCGTCCTTTATCATGCCGTTGTTATCATATTGTCTTACTTGTGTCATCACCATCATTCCTGCTCTTTCATTGAGCTGTCTTCATACCAACATTGTCATGCAGTTGTCATCTCATTGCTATCATGTTTTTGTCATGTTGTTGTCATTATTCCAGCGCTATAATTTAGGAATCTACATCTCATTGTTGTCATGCAATTATTGTTATATGCCTTTGTCATTCGATTAATATAATTCCTTTGCCATTTCATCGTTAATGCATCAGCATTATACAGTGATCATCTCGCCTTCATGCTGATGGGCGACCTTGGCAAGCAAGTGCCATAGCAAAGTAGTAGGATATCGGAATATGTGGCACATAACCGAAACAACAAAACTCTAAAAATTACTGTTACACACGTTAAATAAACGTCGCATGAGGAATATGATCTGTCGCTACATCCATCAAATGTTATTCATATTAGCCTCGACAGTCATCGCGAAATGAGTTCTGCTGTAATTTCTTTTTAACAGAGCAAGCTGTTGGACAAATTGGCACATGCTCGTGAATAGGAAAAGAAACAAGCACGAAAAAAAAAATTTAATATATGGAGACAAAGAAGACAACAGAATGAATGCACACTTACTACTTTTTTTTTATTCCGGAAAGTGCATAATGATATACGACTGCTTCAGTTGCAAGCTGCCTATGTTATGAACTGCCTCAGTGCATTAACTTGAGGGATACGCAATGCCTTTCTGCCGCAGGCTTCCCGGGCGGCCAGTGGTGCACTTTGGCAGCGTGGCCTCGGGTCTGGGCAGCGTGGTGCGGGATGACAGCCGACGGCACGCACTGGCTGAGGAGTACGGTGTGCGAGCGTTCGACACCGGCTTCGACACTGTCGTCGAGTCCATCTTTGGCAACCGCAAGGACCACTATGCCTTCATCCGTGGTATCGCCGACTACAAGGATGGCAGCAAGGGCCGCGAGTGGCAGCCATGTGCTGCACTCGCTGCAGCCGCCTTCATGAAGGCCGTTGTCTGTGCCCTTGACCCC
Organism: Dermacentor variabilis; assembly: GCF_050947875.1. Classification (NCBI taxonomy): domain Eukaryota; kingdom Metazoa; phylum Arthropoda; class Arachnida; order Ixodida; family Ixodidae; genus Dermacentor; species Dermacentor variabilis. The sequence goes on along the minus strand of NC_134572.1, from coordinate 118,025,322 downwards.
GCTGAAGAGGACTGAGTGTTGTCCTCGCCATGTTGCATATCCTTCATTTTTAGTTGCTCTGATCACATTCTCACATTGCAACTGTTTTGTGACATTAAGTGAGCCAACTTGCCACTTTGCACTTTCCATTTCAGCATTTTAGAGAGCTCTTATAGGGAAATACTTGGAAGGAAGCTAATTTGAGCTGTCTCCACTATCTAAAATTTCATTGAAATTCATTGTTACATGGGTATCTTAGAGTAATACATTAGTTATTTGTGAATGGGCAAAGTACAACATGTAGTAGTTATCCTCATCAGTCGTTGACAGTGCCACCAGTAAAAGGATTGAGCAGTTACTGTCAGGCATTGAACTCACTCGCATTAAACTTCCTTTGTAGAACAAAATTTCATTGCACTCTAACATTTAAAATGTTGCAGCCTAGTGCATACTAGTACACTTTATACCAAACACGATTTGACCTTTTCTTAAATATGTGCTATAGAGTGTGCCCCCTAGAATGTATGGCGCACGTTGAGAAGGGGAGACGTGGGACACCCTATGGTACTTGTGCAAAATCTTACCAGTGTTCAGTATCAAACCTATTCACTATTGGTCGAACTCATTTCTGCACCTTCAGGGTGCAGGATTCACACAGAGTAAACATATATTCTTTGTGAGTATGCCATCATGCACATGTCCCTATTCCTTACGCTGGTGCTCTTTTATGCGATTTTGTTTGCTGGTCATCAGTGGATGACAACACGCAGAACTTCACAACTCATACTCCGGCCATACAGCTCAAGTGCCCTCAGTAAAATGTGGATTGGACACTAGAAAAAGGGAGTAAACTGACACCCACTTGCTGAGAACAAGAATGGGATTTCTGCTCATTGAAACAGACTCCTTGCTGGATGCAAGAGCGACCACCAGCCTCTTAATACAGTGTCAGCACTTGAGCTCCGTGAAGATGAAGCCTTCTTGTGAAGTTTTATATGTTGGCAACCTATGGTGAGAGCGCTAACAGCTAGCAGACTCCATTCCATAACATAGTATATAACAGATAGGATACAGTGGTTGACTAGTGTGTAGAAGTAAAGGGCACTAGCCTCTACTGATCATCTAAAGCAGAGATACCTTTCCATGTTGAATGCCACATGTAGCTCCAAGGCAGTTCTGCTGCTTCCAGTGTTATAACAGCTTCTAGTTTAACTATAGGCAATGTTATTGAGAAAGTGGAGGTTTTGTTTCCATGTTGCAAAATGGGTGGAAAGTGAAAAGGGTGAATTCATTGAAGCACTGAGTGCCAGATCCCAGAGTTGTTTGTAGTCGTTGTTTCCATATGAATAAGACACACAGGGATGTACTAAATTGTTCTCTAACAATGCCCTAGATCACCAATCACTGATAGTACTTGGACCACAAGCATTTGCTGCCATCCTGCCTTCATGACCTAAACATTCATGTTGTTGCACAGTATCGTTGTTGCACAAATTTTAGAACAAGACATCATGTTTGTCTCTGTAACCTAAATGTGTTCCCTTCTGTTAACAAGCCATTACAGCAATACTTTTTGTCTATTTACAGCAGTCATTGCCGCCCTTACAGCATAAGCTGTTGTTGAATGGAAATGTAATTTGTTCATTGAAAGATGAAGTAAGGCCTTTGACCTTTTCTGTGCAGGTCAGGTACAAGATCAAGCACTAACAATATTTTTTTTTTTTAATTTTAATACTTTACCATGCAAGTTCATAGTCACCACAGGACGCTCCAGCACTGGCATGTACTTTACTGATTTGTCACAAAATGGTTGCAGTGTATGAATGCACCCCTGTGAATAATGCGCCAAAACAGACTCAACCTAGGGAAAAGGAAAGTCATTTGAAGAACTGAAGTGTCTCTGAGATATGTTTTATTTCTGAATTCTATTCATTCTGCATGGGACCTGTTTCGAGATAGGCAGGATGCCAAGTGGACAGGTGCTAGTCTGCTATGCGTCTGCATGATTATTGTCGAATATGCTGCTTGCATGCTCCTTTTGTGTGTTTGTTGGATCTCTGTTTATGAAGCTTCAAGCCAAATAATGCTCTTTGTGGGCTGAGCCTGAAGGTCACCATGGCAGACGGAACATGCAGAGTTAGTGCATAGTTAAAGCAAACTACAGTTCACTTGGGCTTACGCTACAGAATTGGTCTGGGGGTTGTATTTGCCAAGTTTTACCTGTCGTGTCACCACTGTGCAAAAAGGAAGCTTGCAGGGTCTTTCCTTCTTTTGTCAGTCGAACCTTAGTATAACAAAGTCACCTATGGCATGAAAATATGTTCATTATATAAACTATGTTTATTATAAGTGCATTGTCATCATATGCTAATCTCAGTGATAAAAAATTCAGATTTACTTTGTTATATTGAATAATTTGTTATGTCTGTGTTCGTTATATCATGGTTCGACTACCTACATTTCTGGAGATATTGTTCCTTTCCAGCAGTTAGTGAAATGGGTTATCATTATCATTTCTTACGTGAGTGCCAGGAACTCTGTACAAAAGTGACTGACAAGTGACTCATACGCTGTAGGAAAGTATGGTGCAGCTGAGCTGGTGCCTGATACAACAAGAGGCGAGCTATTATGGGAGAATGTTGATGCAACATCAGCCAGTTATTATCAGGTTAATAAAAACTGCTTGAAGTGAAGTAAGTAAGCGGTTACCATATTTAGTACTCGATTCTAATCTGCTCCTTTTTTTCCCCCTAGAAGATAACATATGCATTAGATTCAGGTATCAAACCGAAACTGTAATGTTGACAACCTATCATCATTGATGGGAAAATATTCTATAATTCAGTCCAATCCACAAGTTGTTTCTCAGTGCTATCGTGGACCCTGTCAAACTCGGCCATGTTGTCAAATTTGCCATCTTAGCATGGAAGCTTTGGTGCCACACAGAGCTGTAGCAAGTCAGCGCTGTGTGCGTTTCACTCTCTCATGTCTATCTTTTTTGCACTGTGTCGGTTCTTTTTTTTTATCTTAATTACCATCTCTGATTGGCTCGATGAGCAGCTAGATATGCCTTCTCAGATTGGCTCACAGCACCAGCATGGTGGAATTCAACAACATAGTAGAATTGACGGTTTCTAGAATATCACCTCGCTATAGGAGCTGCAGTAGCTTTTTGCCTGCTCCACGAGTTAGGCTGCCATAGTCCACAATGCACTTAGGAAATGAAGTTTCAGAAAGGCTCTTGATGACAGCACCGAAGATGCTGGCGCTCTGGGGCTGTTGATAGCGGTGAGCAGGCATGCGACAGTGACATTGAGTGATGTGCATTCTGCTTTGGCTCCAATGCAATAACTTTCTTTTTCTCCAAGTGAGAGCACATCACCATTAATCTCTCTTTTACAGTGAAAACTGGTGAGTGAAATATCAAAGGCATTGCATTTATTATTTCTTCAAGCATCAAAATCAGGGTGCATAGTAAAATTGATAGCACATTAGAACTGAGTAAGTACGGTAATCAGAAAGTTAATTGAATTCTTGTCTGACCTCAGCAGTTGCTGCACTTTCAAGTGGTGCTTCTCACATAATACTGCACTAGGCATAAGAGGATTAAATTCAATACATTGTGCTCTTGATGTCGTTAATCTATAGTGAAACCAATGTGTACCATACACAGCGTCTCCATATAAGCATATAGTAGCTGGATACTTATGTACAGGCTAGGGGTGAACAGCACCTAGCTATGCTGCAAGAGTGAAGAGCGAAGAACAAAGTTACACCATTGATCTTGTACTTGCGGAGCGATTATATGGCTTCTACCTGGCACTCAACCAGGACAGGTGATGTGGGATGCATTCTTGTATGCTGTAGCTTCTATGTAAGACTCTTAATCAAACTCTCTTGTTTAACCAGCAGTTTAGTTTGCCATTGACATCAGTTTGCTCTGTCATCACATTTAGAAAACAGCATCATGTGAGATTTCTACAGTTGCAGTAGCTGTCTTTCTAGCACTGACACCTTGGCCATAGGAACAGCGAAAGTGTGGCTTTGTCTCTGTGTACAAATTGCAGTGGCTGCACTTTTGATGTTCACAGAAGTTAACATATTTTAAACCCACAAGGAGGAGCGTTGGTACAGGAGTGTCGGCTTAAATAGACGGTGACTTTTTGTATTTTTCTTCATTGTACTGTGTGCTACCACTGTCTCCTGTAGCAAATGTCTTGCTTGAACGGCATTCTGCCTGTTTTATTTCAAGTGGAACTGGTTTGTGGTTGTCAAGGTATCCTATTCAGAAGGTTATGTTCCCATGTATCAGAGAATAGGTAGCTGTTGTGCAGAGACCAGACTCTAAGGCTATTCTTTAATACAGGCTTAAAGGGGCATTAAGGAGAAACTCCAGATCAGTTTGAGAGAAAATAAAAAGCAAGACTTCTTCTTGAAATTCACACATGTACAAACCACAGCATTGGTGACGTGAGTGCAACAGATTTCGCTGCATACCAACCTCTTCAAAATGGGAAAAGTGCTCAGAAGCTGCCAGACTTTGTCATCACTTACTTTTTAAATGCAGTATAATCCTTCTGTATTTGGAAATGTCAACATGCCCCAAGCAGGCGAGGTCAATATCCCCCATCACTGTAAGGAACTTACAGTCGATGACAACCTAATAATGCAATAGATAATACACCGCCATCCAACTGAAGGAAAATGTGTACAGATATGCCAGCCAATTAAGTTCGCTCGTTTCCTTGATAGAAAGGTCAAGGCAAACGTCTTTCAATATCGGCATCACTCGAGTACTGTGTTTTGGAGCGCAGAGGGGCAGCGAGCAGGTGCCCTTTGGCTCTGTGTGCGAAGCTTGTACTGAATTATTGAATGGTCACAGTCTATCATAAATGAATTTCAAGGTTGCATTGCCATCTTCTTTTTATGTGGCATCCTTTGAGGCTTGTCAAGCTGTGCTTACAAAAGGATGGTAATTCTAAAAGTATATTCCAGCAAAATGTAGCTTAACTTGTCGTTCCTCAATAGTGTGTCTTTAAGGTACTTAGTCAAGCTGCATTGTGTTTTCTCTGTGATTGTAGCCAATGTAGTTGTCACGAGAAATGCAAATTAGTGTTCCACAGTGAAAACAATCTTTACAGCTTGATTGCAATCGCACTGCAAGTGTAGTATCCCTCTAAACATGTTTTCCTTTTGCTGTGTGTGGTGTGCTTAGTATACATACACACACTTCAGTCCTTGAGCAGGAGGAGAGAAAATGTGCAGTCTTGCATCTCGACTACCGACATGTGTGAAAACACCAGAACCCGGTTTTCTTATTCTGAATTCTGATAAAGAAAGAAGTTTACACAAGGTTGCAGTGCAAAGATAACTCATTTCACTGCCCCTGACTTGCATTTCTGGGCGCCAGCAGGATGTCGAAGGCAACATTCACACCTGTGACTGACAAAGATCCTGCAACTGACCACAACTGGCAATCAAGGAGTCACTCGCAGCAACCAATGTTTAGACTGGCGAGTGCAACCTGCCCGCCACCACACTGAAATGTGTCACGATTAATGTTGTTCACATGCGTTCGCACCACCATAAATAAGCATCGGTGTATACTGATGTCCTGGCTTTGCTCAGGCTGCTGCTCAGGTTCAGCAAGCTTTGTGGTCCCAGTTGCAGGAGCTGCAAAATGAGCAGTGAACGAATGACCTAAAAGGGTCACTTTTTCACCAAAGCAGCCATCACTTTGCTCATGTGATGGTCATGTGAGTCATGTTATCATTTGGTCATGCGAGCTCTGTGACTCACAAGTGTGAATGCCGCCTAAAACAGACAGGCGTTGCTGTAAGAGGAACTGCCAAGAGGTGTTCTGCCACATTTCTGTTGGCAAAAGAACGTGTGGGATTTATTCGCTAGCATGAAATGTGTTTGTTTCTTGTATTATACAAACGATCTGCTGTGTGGATGATGCTGGATTGGTAGCACACCGATGCATCGCGCATGGTATCCCGGGAGACTCATATTTTGTTTTACTGTGATGTGCTAGAGCAATGCATCAGTATGCATTAGCTGTGGTCTAACTGAGATTGGTGGCACTCTTGCAATATGTAAATACAACAGGTCTCACTGTGCCAAAGGAAAATGTGTTGATTACAAGATTATACACACGTGTTAAAACATATGCTTCATATGTGCGGCAGGCTGACGCCCGCTAATTCCTGAACAATGATGAGTTCACGATGGTGTTTGCACATGCTATTTTTACATAAATGCTTTTGCAGTGGTGCAGCAACCGGCAGCTGCTTGGGCAAGCACTTTTACTGATTGTGCAACCTTCCACATGCTTATGTGCAACTCAGACATGCGAAGCATGCTTGATACAGCATTGCATGGCAGGCATAAAATACACAAACAGTGGTACCTTGAGGGGAAGGTAGACAGCCATTGCTTGCATGGTGCTCATATCAGGAAACGTGAGCTCCAACATGAAGAATAACACTGTGCTCTAGCTTTGGTTTAATCATATGGAAAACTGTATGTCTTCATAGTCAGCTAACTTGAATAGATAATCACGTTTCTATACTCTGCATTTATTGGCGTTCATAAATTTTAATCTGGATAGTATATACTTTTTATTCAAAGTTGATGAAAGGTAATATACACGCAGTGTTTCTTTTCTGTAGAGAAGACTAAGCTGCAGGGTTATGGAGCATGTTTAGGAAAGAAGTTTGCACTCAGGCTTGACTTGTGTTTTGGAAATACGTCACCACTGTGACCAGAAGGCCCAACTTGCCACTAGAATATTCGTGAGACATTAAAAGGAGGTCAAACTTGTTTGCATAGAGGAACTGAGTGTATCTATTGCTTTCTTGTATATTTGAAGGCACATTAATTATCCTAATGTCTAGAAATTGTGCCATTGTGCAGGCTCTTATATTTCCTGCAAACTGTCACCGTCTGGAGCAAGAGTGGCTAGCTTTAAGCTTCCCTGACAGCATGCACCATGACTCATAGTTTTACAAAGGCAAACTGAAAACATCTGGCAACTGATACATTCTTTGTTCAGTTTTGTGCTGAGAATTTCTTTTTATTCTTGTTGCCTCTGCAGGCTTTCTTTTGTAGTATTAGATGTGAATGTAAGGCCACTGGAAGATATCATGTTCTATCTTGTGGTCTGTAGAGGTCAGAAACTTGGCTTGAATAGACACAATGCCATAATGGTGGTTGAGTTTTTGTGCAGGACCCTGCCTTGAATATCTTGATTTCAGAGAGTGCTATTCTGCTGCAAACATTGTTTTTGTTTCGTCTTTGGGAACACTGACTTTAATCATGTTTCCAGTGCCGTTTATGTTGACTCTAAGGAAGACTAGAATGACAGATGTTTATGTTGTGCATTGTGTCATCGATGTGCTTAGTCAAGGCAGAACTTTTGGTTGTCTTCATGCTTTAAACAGGAAGACTGTGTGAAGCATTCCTTAGATGTTCAGAGGGCATCCTTGTCAGGGCACGAAGGTGTCCAGAATGCATCTCAAGCGAGCCATCGTATGACTTTTCAAGGACATGATAGGGTTGTTGTAGGAAACACACCTGGACTGTCCCACAAATGTCTCACACAAGCACGTTGCTGTGACATTGTTTTACATAGTCTGCAAGGAAGTTTCCATAGCAGACCTTCACTGCTATTTTGAGACTGCTCACTTAGCCTTGCTGTAGGCATTGGAAAATGCACTGAAGTTGCTAGAAAAGGTAGCATACTCTGTAAGGATGCCCAGAACAAACATCATATAGTCTTGATTGACAGCGTCTTCTGCTCACTCGGGAAACGTTGAAACAGAAGGAAGAGGGCTTAATTGCCGTTTTTAATGCTCATCTGCTCGTTAAGCCGAGAAACAGAGTATACACATAGATATATATATATATATTTCATCGCTACAGTGTATAGAATGTGCTGGCATGTGTGTCGGAGCTGGTGCACCTTGTTTGTTTCAGGAATGCATGGTTTTACTGTGTGTGTGCTCTACGAACAAAGTGACATGACTATTTGATTTTATTTTTCTAAAAGTTGCTTGTTTCAGTTGGGCTTTGCCGTGAATACACAGCCCAGGTGACACTGCGTGTGTCACAATTTTGTTTGCCTTCTCCTCCTCCTGTACCACAAGTGCTCCCTTAGAGAGAAAATAAAGACGTTAATATATTCCCCGCACAGACAGACAAGACTCGTGTCTGTTCCTCAATGCATTGTACCCCGCCAGTCACATGTAACCACTTGAATTGTGTGTTTGTGTTAAAGGGACACCAACAATAGTTGACTTATAGTCAGTGACAAGCCAAGAATGCAGGAGAAGCTCCTCCCAAAAAAGTTTGTTGTGCCTGCCATTCATCCCTGTGCACTTTAAGGAATAGTTTCCTTATAAATGCCAGTCACACAAAGAAGAGGATCCCTAGCTGTTCAGCAACAATGAACACATTGTGGTCATCCGCCGAATGCAACAAAGAAGACAGCTCACTGCACGAGCAGGTCAATTAAATGTAGCATCAGTATTGCACTGACTTTGCACAGGAAATAACTCCTCGCCGAGGGAGGGAAGGGAGCCTTCCCTCCCTTTAATGTGTGGGTACGCACCACTGCCGAGATCTATCAGGACACACTGAATGGATCAATTGATCCCTTTACAGACCTGTCAATCATACCTAGTGTACAAAAACATCCTCAAGCAGGGACAGTGTTTTCTTTTCAAGGAAGCATCTGAGGAAAGCGAAGGCCAGGAGATGGATACAACTGATAAGAAGTGAGAAGCGGACTACACCATTAGTTGACGCATGTGTACATGTTCCCTTTAAGGTACTCTTCCCTATAATATAGTAGGTTACGCATGTACAGAATACTAGATAGGCCACTCTTACCCACGTGCTCTACTGCGACCGGACATCTTGGCAATCATAGAAAGGCAGAAGTGTAACATGCACTGTGACACCAGCCTAAATTTTCTGAACCAGCTCGCCCTGGCATACTGAATTTGGCAGATGAGCTCATGGCTACTTCACTGTTTGGCAATACAGAATCAAGCTGGCAAGTTTGGGAACTTTAGCTGCACAGAAATGGCCAAAGTGAAAGATGTTATAATGAGACATTGCTGCCAGCCTACTAGTTAAAGGAACAGGGGCAAAGATTAGAGCCAGTGAGTTTTTGTGGACGTTGAAGAGACATGAACACTAAAGGCCTCCATTCCTAAGCACTTTAATGACCATAACAGGCTCCCACAATGTTACCATGGACAGGTTATGCTGATATACAAAAGGCTATGCTAAACCAGAGATAGGATACTATATAGAAAAAATGAAGTTGCATGCTGGCTGCTGGTTGAGAGTTTGCCACCTTATCTGCTGCAGCACCGTATGCTCATCATAAATGTTCTTTATTATGACCTCCTACAACTATACTTAAATGTACATCACATATGTTATACATTATGTTATATTTATGTTATTTTTATGTTATTTTATTTATGTTTATGTTATACAATATATGTTATACATATACGTTATACATATCTATACATTATGTTATACACCTACATCTATAAAGACAAGTCCCCTTGTTGAAACGTTACCTCTAGCTAACTTCTTCTTGGGCAAGTTGGTGTTTACTTAAAATGATGCCCTTTAGTGCAACAACCCGAAAGAAAGATAACAGTGAGCGGCAATTCCTTTCACCTCTCGCTGTTTTCTTTTTCTTTAGTTTTTGTCCTAAAAAGCATCATTTTATGTTGACTCTAGCGACACTCTTCATTCGAAATACATTTTCGATTATACTGCCTTTTTTTTCATAACATCTCAGTGGTGTTGCACGGTGCAATTATCTAATGCAGAATTCTGCAGTGAACTTCTGTTTCGATCTCTGCACACGGAGGGGGACAAGGGCTTGGCTTCGGCTTTGCCTGTCACACCCTCAGTCACCTTGTCATAGCCCTGCAACCCTGGGACATGATAACCCACACGTGCAGTGATAGTGAAGACTTGGCACATGTAATATGTATATGCAAACATTTCGTATATTAAGGAATTATTTAACGAGCCCATTGAACAATCGTCAAGATGCATGCCTTGCATGGTCTTGAACCCTGAAGGAACACTGCTGCTGCTTTAATTGAGCACAACAAAGGGGATTTTGACTTTTTTTTTAAAGAGATGCATGGTTTAATCAACAATATTTACTCTGTATGCATATTGTTTCTGTTAGAGCGTTTGTTTGTTTCCCCCTTTTTTTTGTCTTTAATGAATGAGTACGCTTGCAGTTATGTTTGCTTTCAGTTTACAGATTTTTTTTTTCATTTTTTTTTTCATCTATCATTAATCATCTGGGGTAGCATATGCTAGGTATATTGCTAGGCTAACATTTCTAGCTCTCATTGCGATATGTCTCTCTAGTCACCTCTCCTGCCCCTCTCCAGGCCCAGTGCAGCCAGGAAAGCAAATTGTACCGTGCCTTTCTTAACAATGTACACCCGTGAGCAAAAGTATACGGAGCAGGGAGATAAAACTGATTTTCTCCTCTGCCTGTGAGCATAACTTGAAATTAAAGACTGCAGCTCAAACTTGGTGTTATGAATATTCTAGTGCACTCGTCAGTTTCCGTTTATGCCTGTTAACTACGAAGAAATCCTGTTTTTTTGGCGACCCTGTGGTCCGTATACTTTTGCTCGTGGGTGTACATGCAGTTCTGCCATATTCCAATTTTTCTGCAGGTGCTACGTAGTTGTTTGCGGCACTGTACCTGTACTGTTTAACTCTCACTGAGGCTTGTTATATTTCACCATAAAGAAGCATTGGACACCATCGTTCCCCAGCGTTTCCTAGTGTTTCTGTATTGGGGAGCAGATGCAGGGATGAAAGCACATTCTTATGTGACACTCTGAATGCGCAATCTCGGAGGACATATATGACGTACACTGCTCGACGCGGAATAAGGAATGCTTGGTCAGTCAGTTGCTGAGAGTGGGCCTGTGGATTAAAAAAAAAAAAAGAAGGAGAAACAACCAGCCGCACGCATATAGCATACTGTTAGGGATCCATCAGCCTATTTCGTCAAACTTGAGTGCAGTACTAGGCTGGTTCTGCCACGCATGCACGGCATTTTATTATCAAGCTGGCTGTGCTGTGTTCATATATTCTTGTCCTTTTCTCGAATAAACCAGAGCCAGAGTGCACAGATCAACAAGAGTTAACTGAAAGGAAGCTGCATGCTCCGGTATGTGTGAAACGGGGTCTGTTCATTAGGTATCCCGCACTTGTGTGGCAAGTAGCTTTAGGCGTAATCCGGCATGTGATTACGGTCCTGAAATGTATAATGGTGCAAGGGTAGCGGCCTCAAGCAGATATGACCAAAAATCGCTCTTGGTTTTTGGTCGTATATGTGGGACCAAAAGGTGCTCAAACTACTTAAAAAAGCAGGTTTGACGTTCCAATTGTTGGGAACAAAACCGTTTGTGCGGGACTTCACGGTTGAAGCGCACTAATAGTAGGGAGTACGTACGCATTCTCGTATAGTGTTTCTTTGAATATATTGCATACTTACTGCACAATTCTTTTTCTATAAATTTACCAGTAACACAGCAAAGTTTGGTGTGTTTGCTAACAATTTCCTTTCATCCCTCATGCAGATAGCAACCGTTATCGATTAGTATGCATCATGGAGAAATTGTCTAGTGCTAGGCATGGCTGACATATGCTCCATGCTCTCAAATTCGCATTTTCAGTGAGGCTTACGTACAAGTTTAAAGCATGTAAAAAAAGTTTATGCTGGTTGATTATAATTTTAATCTAAAATTTTGTGTGCCATGTAGGGAATGGAGGGCAGGCATTCTGTTCTTGGATTTGTCACCAGAACTGCAGCATCACCAGCAAGTATTACGTTACAGATGTGTGTTCTTGTGTACTTGAGGTGCTCTTTTTTTTTTTATGCAGGAAATGCTTGCAAAAGTTACCACGCTGTAATGTAACGTGGAATGTAACCTAATGCGGGGGATCGACCCCGGACATTATACAAGGCCCCGAAAAGGAACGGTGCTGCTTCCAGAAACAACACAGAGAAAACCTCCTGGCTGCGATCTCTAATTCAGACCACTCTCTTCTGCAGCACACAAGTCCTTTTAACCAAGGCAAGAGCAGGGTACACCATGACAGACATCATTGCCTTATAGAAGTTGCGATGGCAACACAATGAACCTGACCGCCCTCAATCACCTCCACAAGTGAAATGGCAATGCAGTGCGCGGTTGAAGCAGCTTCAAATGTTCATAATCTCCTCCGATAATACGAAGGACTCTAGACATTCAGGCAAAAGTAATGGCCCAAGGAAGGGTGATGTTGTTTGAGGACTGGGGCGCCGATCATGGGCTAACGCCAAAGAGACACTCGACTCACTATGGAGCTTCATGTGTGAAGCTTCCATATAGTGAGCCACATAACTTATTGCTAGTGAGCCACAAATATTATTGCTATAGCAATTATATGGACACTCCAGGTGCATATCCATTGTCGTCGTCGCCGTGATGTTTCGCATAAAGTCCAAGCGCCATAACGTCGCCGCGCGCCGTACGCTGTAGGCGCGAGTGAAAGAGTACGAGGGTGAGCCGACGATGGCGGCTCACTCTCGCGCGCGCGAGTGAGGAAGGCGGGGAGAAAGCATGCGTCCGTCGCCCGCAAGGCAACGGGGTGGAGGGCGTTCTACTCCGGCGGCTGCTGCGTATGATGCGGCCACGCGGGCTCTATCTTGAAAGCGATCTGCGATGGGGACAGAGTGGCCCAGTGCTGATAGCTTCGTGTGCACTGTGTTTTAGTCTCTGAGTTCGCGTTGAAACGAGACAGCGCGAAGGCCAATTCGCTCGCTGTTGCTGCCGCGCTTCCTCCTTCCAGTGTTTTGACAGCTATCTTCCGCGACCATCGAGTGAGGTGCGTGCATGTTTGCTTGTGCGCGCCTGACATCATGCTTGTTAATGTTTATTATAAGTGAATGTTTACAAGTTTTTACGGCAGATAAAAGTACTATCCTTACTTCGTATAGCTGTCCACTAGTTTGCAATCGACGCTTCGCCTTTCGGGCGAAACTGCAACTTTTTTATTCTTTATCTGTTGCAATCTAATAAATTATGGGGTTTTACGTGCCAAAACCACTTTCTGATTATGAGGCACGCTGTAGTGGAGGGCTCTGGAAATTTCTACCACCTGGGGTTCTTTAACGTGCACCTAAATCTAAGTACCCGGGTGTTTTCGCACCCATCGAAATGCGGCCGCCGTGGCCGGGATTTGATCCCGCGACCTCGTTCTCAGCACCCTAACACCATAGCCACTGAGCAACCACGGCGGGTTGTTGCAATGTAACCGTCTATAAGGTGTTTTCGAAACTTGGTTGGCTGAGTCTCTGGTTCTTTTAGAACCCAATGCACACAATCTTTACCGATAAAATATTAACTATAGGCCCGAGTAGAAGCTGTCAAAACCGCTGCTGACGTCACGGCGAGTTGTCGCGATAACTCGACGGCGGTGTCATTACCCGTCCTCCGCTCTTTCGCTTTTTCTTTTTTGCCATTGCGCAAACAATTTATTAATACTGCATGCTCATATACGAACGCCAAATAGAAACACCAAGTCAGTTTAGATCAATAAGATGTTCCTTCATAATTTGGCGGCAAGAGGGCTTTTACTAGAGGAGAGGGAAAGCGATTTTTAAAATTTTTGTTGTTTCGTGCCAAAACTACAGCGCCGGTGCGTCGTTATGACGTCATCAATATCGGAGCATCTACCCCCCCCCCCCCCCTTTATTTGGGCCGTTGCGGTTAAGTAAAAGCTCTTGACGCTTGATATGTGTTCAGTGTTACAATATTTTGAGTCCGTTTCTACCGATAAACCGTTAACTATATCCTAGCAAACGCCGTCGAAATCAGGGACGTCAAGGCGAGCTGTGGCGGGAACACCTAGGCTACCCAGGCGTCGTTGCCACCGTGCTTTGTGTCATTTGTGTCTTGCCAGGCCTTCTTTCAAGCATTAGTTGTCTTTTCGTTATTGCAAAAGGGCAATTTACTAATCGAGCGCAAATCGTTTTTTTTTTTTTTCACTTTATAGTGTCCCTTGAACTCAGTCAATCTTAAGCCCTCTTTAATGTCCTTGTGATGCTCAATCGCACGAAGAACCCGTATTCGCCTTTGATGCGCGTTTAGAAAAAAGTTTATTTCAACAAAAAACAATACGCGATTTTTTTTTCTTTCGTGTAGCGTATGGGACGGAACCAAGCGAGTGCCATCCTCCGCCGCGTTGTCGAGCCTTTTACCTCTCTTTCCGCGACAGCTCGTTAGCCGGCTTCCTCTTCACACGAGAGATGCTCAAGGACCTTGGCGCACTGTCTGCCGGGATCGGCCCGGTAGGGCACTGCCCGGCCTTGTAGTTTCTATATCAGGGGCGACCTCCGCGGCCATCTTGTGAGCGCGTACGTTTCCCGCGTCTCGCTTTCCCTGTAGTTAACGCGAGCTGCGCGGTACGGTACGAGCAACTTAGTAGCCATCGCAGACGCAGCTCAACCTTCCTGCCCACTTTGCCCCGATATTGAAACGAAGCTCCTAATCGACATTCAAACGAGTACCGCAGTGGCGTATGCGAGCTGCAAGCCTGCAACATATCCCTTGATGGCGCATATGTTTATAGATCGCGCGTGTTCGATTGAACTGTCGCGTTGTGCGCGTTGTGCCTTCTTCATTTCGCTGATTAGAGCAAGGACATTTAAAGGCCTGGGGCGCCAATTTAGGTGCTCCTCTTTAATACAGTGTGGGTCCAGGGCAAGGTCTCTTTTTTTCTTTCGAACACGTGCCGCCCAATAATATTTATTTATTGTTTGTTTGTTTGTATGTTTGTTTGTTTGTTTGTTTGTTTGTTTGTTATACCGTAATGGGTCATAGGCATTCGAGTGAAAATGCTTACAGCTAACAAAAATATATGAACAAAAATGCACTGAGTTGGAAAATTTAAGTACAAAGTGCTTTTTTTATGCCTAGAAGTAGGAGTGTCAAAGTTGGAAAAAAAAGTGTTATATAGGTATATATATATACACCCACTTTCATTGCAATTAATTTATCATTTATTTATATCAATTAGCAAATACGGGTAATTTCCCCTGTGTTGTGTGTTGTTCTTGATGTCTTTGTTTGTTGGCTTCTTATGATATGATTAATAAAAATCGGGCCCCTCGGTTAACCCCCATTCTTCTCCTTCATATTTGTGTGTGTGTGTGTGTGTGTGTGTGTGTGAGAGAGAGAGAGAGAGAGAGAGAGAGAGAGAGAGACCGTAACCGAGGGCCCGATTTTTTTTTATATTCCAATCACAAGAAGCCATAGCTTTCAGGACCTCTGCTATCTGCCTGACACCGGTTAGCAATCGCAATTTATTCCAGATGCAAAAGCTGATATGGCTCGTACGGAGAGCTCGATTAATTCGATTTCCAAATTATGCGACGAGCGCGCTTACACTAATAGATTAAAGGTTAATTAATATTTTCTGTCAATTAGCGACTAGTCACCACGCATAGCCCGTCACCCCGTGGTCGTCACCGCTGACGGCATGTCTGCGGAGGAATTGTCCTTTTATTTCGAAACGGCTATATTTAGCACAATGCGTTGGCGGGCTAGTTGGTGCGAATCCATAATTACTTTGTTTAGCGCAAAACAACGGACACAAGGGAGACGACCAGGACAAGGCACTAATCTCAACTGACATATTTCTTTTTTTTTTTTTTTTGCGTCACTCCTTTATAGGAGAAGAATCTAGAAGGACATGCGCAGTGAGCACCATGTGCAGGAACCACCAAAATCCGATCACCAGAGCGCACTCATGCGACGGAAACAAAAAAAAAAAAGCCATATTCAGCACTGTACACTGTTAAAGATGGCAGCCTAATGCACTGTGAACCCAGTGACCATGAAAAAAGCTTCCGATAATTCTCGGGCGGTGGTATCGCTCCTCTTTTTCAAAATCTTGTCGTCTCTGTTGTGTCCGTTGTTTTGCCCTAAACAAAGTAATTATGGCTATTTTTAAATATTGCTAATTAGTCTTCGTAGAAACACCCAATACCGCGTACGTACGGTTACACTATATATACATACTTTATCAATACTTCCTTTTGGGCGAGTTGGTTCATCTTGAAACGTATCGCAGACAGACGGCCACAAGAAGACCAGACGTACACACAGTGCTCGATCGTGTATACGTGTCTCCCTTCTTGCGGTCGTCTGTTTGCGCCGTTACCCACATGTCTCTACACTATATACCCCCAAGTATAACAAATCGATTCGTTTTGTTACACCAATCCCCCAAGCGCATATCTGACTGGTATTTCGACATTACATAAACATTCCCTTGTTGTCTCCCGAAACTTTCCGCATTTCCGTGGTATACCTTCTTTATTCTGGCGCTCTAGGAGTCGCGATCGATAAGAACTCTATGCATTGTACAACAGCCCTGAGTGGAGTGACAAAGTGAGTGAGGCTAAAAGGAGTGACAATACGCGTCATACCAACCGGTGCAAACAATGCATGAAGTAGTTTGGCAAGGCGCAGAAGACCAGGACTCGAGAAGGAGAACACAAACGACAGGACCGGCGCCACTCACGACTAAGTTTATTTTCGCAACAAGCCCGCCTTATGTAGGTTATTCACGCCGAGTCGCGCACAAAACTTTAGAAGTAATAAACAGCAATCTATCGACCACTCAGGAATCTTATCTGGCACATATTATCGAATGAGCAAACGAGAACCACACGTGGATCAGCACAGGAGGCAATTGATCTACTAAATAGTCTTTTTCCAAGCCAACGGGGACAAAAACCCGACATAAAAAGTACCGTCTACGCTTCACTACCAAACTATCCACAACATAACACACTTCAAACGCCTAAGGCCCAGTCAGTGATAAAACCCGCACGACTATGGGAATAATGACCAAAGAATAACAAGGAAAAAAACTTGAAAAATGCGTCTAAGTACAGTGTCTGTGTCAAGACTAAAATCTCTAATAGTCACTCACCTTAGACGCATTTTTCATGTTTTTTCCGTGTTTTTTCCGTGTTATTCGTTGGTCATTATTCCCTTAGTCGTGCGGGTTTTATCACTGACTGGGCCTTAGGCGTTTGAAGTGTGTTATGTTGTGGATATAGTTTGGTGGTGAAGCGTAGACGGTACTTTTTATGTCTGGTTTTTCTCCCCGTTGGCTTGGAAAAAGACTATACTAGATCAATTGCCTCCTGTGCTGATCCACGTGTGGTTCTTGTTTGCTCATTCGATAATATGTGCCAGATAATATTCCTGAGTGGTCGATAGATTGCTGTTTTTTACTTCTAAAGTTTTGTGCGCGACTCGGCGTGAATAACCTACATAAGGCGGGCTTGTTGCGAAAATAAACTTAGTTGTGAGTGGCGCCGGTCCTGTCGTTTGTGTTCTTCTTCTCGAGTCCTGGTCTTCTGCGCCTTGCCAAACTACTTCAAGCATGAACCAACTAGCCCAAGCAAGAGTTTTACTTAAACAATGCATATAGCTACCCAAATATTTTATTTTTTTATTTCAGATACTGTCAATCCCAGCGGGATTTTTACAGGTTGGGCATATATTATACACTCACAAATAGCGATAAAAACAGGTTTACATGATTTCAACAATATTTGCAATCGACAGAAAGCAGATTTACACATATGGTAGGAAATAAAACAAGGGTACATTTCATTTGGCAAAAGGGGGTGAAATTACATAGGCAAATACAATGCTCATACAGATTTCATTTTATACAATGACTTGAGTGGTGTTATTTCCGGCTAACGTATTCTAATTATTGCACAACAGCTCTTCCACAAGGGTTATAAATTTCGGCAACGATGTGTTAGTCGTTATGAAGGGGTCCAGGCTATTCCATTCTCTTATTGTAAGAGGAAAGAACGAATATCTAAAACAGTCAGTGCGAAATGCATATTTTTTAAGTGTTAATGAATGCTTATGGCGGGAAGGTCTGGTGTCAGCTAGGGATATATACAACGAAGTATTTATTCGTAATGCATTGTGTATCAATTGGAACAATAATTTTAGTCTTGCTAGCTTGGCGCGGTTTCGCAGAGTAGGAATACCGGCTTGTTTTAGCAGTTGGGTAGGTGAATCGCTATTCTTGTATTTGTTAAAGATGAATCTAATTGCCTTTCGCTGCACTCCTTCTAGTTTGTTAATAAGCTGTTGTGTATAAGGAAACCAAATTGTGTTACCATATTCGAGAACTGGGCGAATAAATGCGTTGTATGATAGCAGTTTAATTTCCGGTGGCGCAGCTCGAAGTCTTCTTCTGAGGAAGAACAGCCGTTTTAAAGCAGATGGTATGATACTGTTAATATGAGATTCCCATCTTAGGTCATGTGAAATGATCAAGCCAAGATATTTAAGCTCATGAACTCGGGTGAGCGGTATATTATTGATTGTGTATTCGAAGTCTGACCTATGTTTTTTGCGGGTTATAGATAAAAAGGCAGTTTTTTTTAATGTTCAGCTCCATCTGCCACTTTTTACACCACTTCACTACCTCGTGAAGGGCGCTGTTTAAATCAACGTGGTCATTCATAGAGTTAATTTCATTATAAAGAATGCAGTCGTCGGCAAAAAGCTTCATTTTAACGCGGATGTTAGAGGGTAAATCATTAATAAATATAAGGAATAAAGTGGGAGCAAGGACACACCCTTGAGGCACCCCCGATGTAACTGGTACAATGGAAGAAATTTCATTGTTAACAACAACATACTGAAACCGGTTGGTTAGGTAATCTTCAATCCAATTGACAATAGAACCATCGCCTAAAGTTGTTTTCAGTTTGCTGATTAGTTTTCGATGGGTTACTCTATCAAACGCCTTTGAAAAATCTAATGCTATTAAGTCAACTTGTTTTTGATTATCAATGCTTTGGGATAAGTCATGCGTTACTTCAAGTAATTGGGTTATTGTTGAAAGTCCCCGCCGGAAGCCATGCTGGATAGGCGATAATATTTCTGCTTGCTCTAGATAGTTCGTGATATGCTTTAATATGATATGCTCTAATAATTTCCCTACAGTGGACGTTCGCGATATTGGTCTGTAATTACCAACATCACTTTTGCTTCCTGCTTTATGAACGGGGATTACTTTCGCTATTTTCCATTCCTTTGCAAGGCTACATGTTGATAAGGATTTGTTAAATATTAGATGTAGATATTTCGCGTTGACTTCGGCATATCTTTGAAGAAAAGTGTTGGGAATATTGTCCGGGCCGTTTCCTTTTTTTGTGTCTATTGATAGTAATAAGTTCAGGACTCCTGACTCAGTTATCGTTGGCATGCCTAGTGGTCTCTGGTTGTAGTGATTCACCTCCGGAATGCGACCATCGTCAGCAGTGAACACAGACTGGAAGTATGTATTTAATGAATTTGCAAAACTTAAATTTTGTTCCTGAGAATTGAGAGTGTTGCTTTGTTTTTGGGGGCTAAGATACTTCCAAAACTTTCCAGGGGAATGCTTTAAAAAGTTAGGAAGCGTAACTGAAAAGAAATGTGATTTCGCTGTACTAATCTTTGCTTTCATTTCATTGACAGCACACGTGAGTTTACGTTTATGTTGAGGGCCTTTTTTTGTTTTGAGCAATTGTCTTAGTCGCTTCACTTTGCGCTTTGCATGAATGACATCACGTGTTATCCATGGGTTATTTTTATTAGTTTGTTTGGTTCTTATTGGAATATAGTTATTGATGCAGTGGGATACAATGGCTTTAAATCTTTCCCATATTGCGTCTATATCAGTGTCTGAAGAATTAGCGAGTTCTTCAAATGACTGATACTCCAAAACTAAGTAATTAACTATGCTTGAGTCGTCAGCTTTTATAAAGTCTGGATAACTAGTTTGGGAAATAGAAAGATTTGTTGCGGCCTGAATGGGAGTAGTGCATAATGTTAATTTGTGATCTGATATTCCATCTAGCACTGCTAAGTTAGTTTTATTGATCGAAAAGTGGTTGCTCAGAAAGATGAGGTCAAGAATGTTGGATGCATTGCCTTGAACACGTGTGGGCTCGTTGACAACTTGTGACAAGTCAAAACTAAGCATAATATCAAAAACAATTTCTGAACAAGGAGAGCGATAACTCATGGTTGGCCAGTCGATATCAGGAAGGTTGAAATCCCCGAGAAGGATCAGCCGGGATTTTGGTACATGAAGTTCCATATACTGATGTAATGATGTCACTACGCGTTCATCAGTCGAAGGGCTACGGTATATACAACCGACACTGATAGTCGTTGCACCAAAACTAAGTTTGCAAAAAAGTGCTTCAGCATTTTCGACTTCTGGTAAGATAGTGAAAGGAATTTTTTTATTTATTAGTAAAGCAACTCCTCCTCCTCGCGTTAATCTGTCTTTGCGCACAATCACATAGTCGGGTGGGGCTATTTCTTTGTCCTGTATGTCATCTGTAAGCCACGTTTCTGTAATCGCCATAAAGTCGGGCTCTAGGCTGATAAGAAGAGACTCTAGTGCGTTAAGCTTATTCAAGATACTACGCGCATTTACGTTTGCAAAGGTTATTTGTTTCGTTTTTGGGGCGGTCGGGGGCGTAGGTGTGGTCCAATTCCTTCCTGGTTTTTTTGGCCTTTACTCGCATTTGTCTGTGCCTTTACAGGTACCCGGCAGTTCTTTTCTTCATCCCACTGGAACAATTCTCCGTTGATTCGGACTTTATCGTAAACGAGCGCCACCTTTGCACCGGAATCTTTCATTGATTTTACACTAACCCACAGTTTTTTCCTTATGTCGCGTACTCGGACAGAGAAATCTTCACTGATCGCGTATTCAGTATTTTTAAGTTTGCGACAGTTTTTTAGCACAAGAGTCTTTTCACGGAAGTCAAGAAGTTTAAGTATTACAGGCCTGGTTTTCTCGCGTGAAGGTTTTCCTATCCTATGAATGCGTTCAATGGCGACAGGTTGAATTTGAAGAATGTTCTTGGCAATGCTTTCATTAAAAGTTTGTTCAAGGGATTCGTTGTCTTCTTCTTCAACTTCTGGAATTCCATAAACTAAAAGATTACACCGTCTCGAGCGAAATATAATAACATAAATCGCCGTAACGAGGGGGAGTAAGGGAGGGGGGGTTAGTATGTATATGTAAACATAAGTAACTAACAGACAACGCCAAAGGAACGCCAGACAACGCCAACGCCGCGTGTACGGAAAAATAATCGGTTTTTAACTGTTAGGTCAGTTACAGGATTATGATTAAATCGATGACGAACTTATTAATAGCAAAGGAAAACGGAAATGAAAGTGCGAGAAATACCTATTTAGTGCCTGTGGAAGCCGAACCCAGAACCTCCACAGCTGCCTGCTGATGCTTTTTTATTATTTATTTAACTAGGGAAATCACACTGTTGATCCGACATCTACGTTTGGCATTTACGTACGTATACCGTCCGCCGTTTCTTTCTACGTTTATTTATTATTATGTTTTTTTATTAACGTGAACTAGATGCACGGTTCTCGAGATTTCTTGATTGACAGGGACCACGCGTTTTCTGGAGGCAGTGAGGCAGCTGTGTATATGGGCCTAAGCCGTCACAGCACATCGCAACCAAGGAGGTTTAAATACAACTTGGTCGCAACGCCGCTTTCTACACAAGCTTGTCTGGGAAATCGTAGTGTTTCATGGTTTGTCTACAAGCTCGTCTGGCATATCGTATATTGTTGATGGAATAGAACTGGGCAACTGAGTCTTTAGGGTGATTCAGTTGTGCATGGTGACATATTTTGCGTGTTTTCGTGCACGAAGAGAGAGAAGTGGTTCTTGTAGGGAAAGGAGCAAAGGCTGGCACTATCTTCTGCAAACCTTGCGGGAGCACGGCTCAGCGCCAAAGTGCACGAAGACTGGTGGCGCGTACGTTCAATTGGTTTCTACCACGTTCCCACTCGGTTGGCGGCGACGCGGAGCCCCTCTCGAGATTGAAGCCGGAGAAAGGCCGCCCGCGCCGAACGCTCATACTGCTCCCAGAGCACGTGACCACGTGACCGAAGGAGCCACGTGACCGGAATTCTCTCGGATCTCGATCGCGCGCTTCCCAACTCGATGGTGAGCACGGCCGCGTTCGGAAACTACCAGATGTTCCTACCGCTTGATTTTTGGCGACGCAGCCGAATGTAAACGCGTTGTCAGGGCGCTCTAAATATAGAGCGCTCGAAAGCGACCCGTCGAGCGTAGCCCACGGTTTCTGTCCTGTCACTTCCACGAGCATTGTTCGTCTTTGTGCGAAAAAAAAAACACAAAAAAAACACGACAGCATTTGATAAAGCTTCAATAATAATATTTGGGGTTTTACGTGCCAAAACCACTTTCTGATTATGAGGCACGCCGTAGTGGAGGACTCCGGAAATTTTGACCACCTGGGGTTCTTTAACGTGCACCTAAATCTAAGCACACGGGTGTTTTCGCATTTCGCCCCATCGAAATGCGGCCGCCGTGGCCGGGATTCGATCCCGCGACCTCGTGCTCAGCAGCCCAACACCATAGCCACTGAGCAACCACGGCGGGTTGATAAAGCTTCACTTTTATTTTCCTCTAATGGCAACTACAAAAGAAAACCGGGATAATCAAGGCCAAATATTATATCTCTGAGTTTCGCGGCTAACCACAGTGTCTATACATGCTTCGACTTGACGTCACGGCTTTAAAATTGTTCTCGCGCAGTTGCGCCATCCTGTTGTGAGAAAATTTTCGAGAAGTTGCCAGGTCGAGTCTTAGATTACTCTGTGAAGACCAGCTGGCGTAATTCACTTTATTGGCAGACAATTAACAATCGCCAAACGGAATAGAATTCTCACGGGGAACTATGTACGCATATATACCTTCAAGAGAGCGTCACCGTACACACGGGTTTTTAATCGGCTATCTATCTAATTATCCAACCAAAAATATTGGCCGATACCGAAGATAGTGCAGTCTAAAAAAAGTGGACCGAACCCGAAGGTAGTGAAGTGTAAAAATGTTGGCCGCTCCCTTCGGTACGTACCATTGGGTATGTGCCCCAGCGGCCATTGCGCGGGTGTGTGCCACTTGGAATGTGGCGCTCTTCAAATGAACCTCCTTTGACGCCAACTTGGGTAACTGGGTATGTGCCACCGGGTATGCGCGGACTTCGCGGCGGCGTCGCCAGATGGCGCAGCATGTCCAGGGAGAAGCGCGAGGAGCCCGGCTAGAGCACACGCCTCGTACATGACGCGTTCCGGCTATTCGCACTCGTAGATAACGTAGACGAACTCTACCAGTTTCCTTTTTTTCTTTTCCGCGTCTTCCGTCTTACCAAGTCGCCGCGTATGCAATAAGAATCACATTTCTGGTGTCCCCGAAATGTTTATTACGGGTTGTAGTGATGTTGCAGCATGCGTGGTCTGTTTATTACGAATCTATAGCGCAACGTAGTATTCCTGTTTGGTAAACCCCATAAAAGCCATCATCAGCTTTTCAATGCGATAATTCCATAACGGCGCATCAACTCAACACAACAGTG
This sequence comes from Dermacentor variabilis, assembly GCF_050947875.1. NCBI lineage: Eukaryota > Metazoa > Arthropoda > Arachnida > Ixodida > Ixodidae > Dermacentor > Dermacentor variabilis. The sequence goes on along the minus strand of NC_134572.1, from coordinate 118,001,759 downwards.
CGAAAAGTGTATACTAGCCGCGCTAGCCAATCGTGGGACGATAGCCAGGAGAATTAAGGCTCGCCCGTTAACTGCGGTTAATTCCTGTTCGCATAATCGATCCAGTTGAATGGAAGGATCACGGACGGATTAGTGGGGCGGTCTGGTTCTTGCTCGTGATTCGATGGCGGCCAGGACTTGTGTTTCGCTCCACCACATAGTGCAGTTTAGACAGGGGACATATATCTACAGGTATATAGAGGTGTAGTTTTATTTCCAGCTCTAGGGCAAGCACAATTCTCTGTTAGAACTGAAGACGACGCTAAAGAGCAATATCAACTCAATCCACATTATTGCATTGTAACTCTGCAATGGCAAAACGGTCACTCTTATTGCAAGAGGAAGCAATCAGTAAGCCGTAAAAAATGCGAGAACGGGGCTGCATGGTGACGACGCCGCCTTTAAGTTTCCGGGCCAGCTCGCTGTCATGTTAGGGATTTTGACAGCGCCTAATGCAACCTGAGTAGCTGTAAGGAACGACAACACTACATTTCTAAATGAACGAGACACTCAACCAATAACAGCAAGCAGGTTCAGGGGCTTTTCGTGTGCCTGTGCGCGAGAAAGTGATTTGAAATCCGTGGCGTCGCGCTGAAGCACGTGCGCTGAACTTTGGGCGCGAAACGGAAGTTAAAGCTCGAATTTCGCGTTCTCCACTAATCATGGACCATAGAAAAATATACTTCTGGAATAGTACTTCGCCACACTAAATTGGTTTAGTGCGCCCATTTAGTGCGTCCTAAATTAACAATTAGGGATCATGTGTATTGCATATGCTTTCTCAAGCGGCTGCAGTGCTGCGCAGTACAAAAAAAAAAAAGCAGGTACATCCCAGCCGCTGTCAAATTAGGTCTGCACGTGGTGGCGTTCGAGCCGCAAGTTTGGAGAGGCGACTGCTCGCGGCACATGCGAGACGACCGCTTCAGTTGAAGTGCCGTCGTGGTGTTTCTCGGCCATTCACCCCGCCATGTTCACGGCACCGCGCTTTTTCGTGCACATTACTTCCTTCCTTCCTTCCTTTCCTTCTCGTCTCGCCAGTTCAGTACACAGCGCGGCGGTCGAAGGCTAGGGTTGTGTCATGCAGCGGTCAGCCAATCGGTAATCAGGGCCGGCTGCGTGTTTCAGTGCAGTGTTGCGTTTCGCCTGCGACGCGCGGTTTTGCCGGCGCGACTGCGGCGGGGCGGCAGACATTTTGGCCCGTTCGGCGTCGCCGCAACGCTCCCCGCCAGGCGTTTCCAGGCGTTTCCAGGCGCGACTGCGGCGGGGCGGCAGACATTTTGGCCCGTTCGGCGTCGCCGCAACGCTCCCCGCCAGGCGTTTCCAGGCGTTTCCAGGCATGTTCCGATGCCACGTGTCTTCATGTGCGTGTGTGAGTGTATGTGCCATTGTGCCCGAACAGCGGCGATGCGACAGCAGGGGGTCACCCTCTCCTTCCAGTCATTGTGCCCGACCAGAGGCGCTACGAGAGCCGAAGTTACCTTCTCCTCCCAGTCTTTGTGCCCGACCGGCGGCGCTACGACAGTGTGCGTCACCATTAGCCCATTGTACAATCACGTGCTCGTCTATTGAGGGGTTCCTTCTTGCCCTCAACTGCGAGAGTATAAAAACAGCTGCAACCGGACGCCAAAAGGGGGGGCTCCGATTTCTTCTGTTGAGTAAAGTGCTCTCCCGTCTCTCTACTTCGGTCAACCTGACCGCCAACTCTTTGCGATGTTAAAATAAACAAGTTGTTTTGTTGTTACCAGTCGACTCATGCTTTGCCGGGACCTTCGGATGCTTCCAGTTGTACCCCAGGCCGCCAGGCCAACGCTACCCTTGGGGCTTGCGACCCAGGTACAACCACGGGCGTCAGCGCCGAGTTCCCAACAACCGATGCCATCGGTGGGATCCAAACAACTGGTGGCAGCGGTGGGATCGCCTCCGACTCCAAACAACTGTCTGCCAGCGGTGAGATCGCGACAACGGAGGCCAGCAGCGAAGATATGCAGTTGACTGTATGCTGAGCAGCTCAACGACGATCCGGGAGCAGTGCAACGAGCCCTGTGTGATGACTGGTTGCCTGCAGCGGAACGACTGCGCTGGACTCTTGGCTGCGAGGTTTGGTGAGTGCGGGACTTTCTTCTTCTGAGCTTTGCCAGGCTTTTGTTAGTGTCAGAAACAGAGCTGGTAATTGTGGTTGTCGTTGCTGCCGGGTTAGTTTGCGGCAAGACAATAGTAAGCAGTAGAGAAAGCAGCATTCAGAGCAGCCATGGATTTGAAGTCGTTGCGCAAACCGAAATTGTTGGAGCTTGCAAGAGAGTTGGGTCTGGATGTCTCAGACAAACTAAGAAAACCTGAACTGCTAAAGGCTATTCTTGAGTTAGAGGCTGAGGATGACGAGCTGTCGGAATGCCTTGAGACCATTGAGGAGAGGGAGACTGCAAAAAGACAGGAGAGCGAACTTAAAGAACAAAAAGAGCGAGAGCAACAAGAGAAAAAAGAAGAGCGCGACCGTCAACACGCGTTGGAAATGAAGCGTCTCGAGATTGAGATGGAACGCGCTCGTAATGGAAGTCAGGCACACGGTGCAGGAGAACGCGTATTGTTCAAAATGACTGACCTGATGCGGCCGTTTAAGCTTGGAGAGGACATTGGTTTGTTCCTGGTTAACTTTGAGCGAACGTGCGAGAAGCAGGGGTTCTCTCGGGAAACGTGGCCACAGCGCTTGCTCACTTTGTTACCCGGCGAGGCGGCCGACGTAGTCGCTCGCTTGGATAGAGAGGAGGCAGAGGATTTCGACAAAGTAAAATCGAGTCTGCTAAAAAAGTACCGGCTGTCTGCGGAGGCGTTCCGTCGGAAGTTTCGGGAAAATGAGAAAGGCAGAAGTGAGTCATATACAGAGTTTGCGTATAGGCTTATGTCAAACATGCAGGAGTGGCTCAAAGAAGAGAAAGCGTTTGGTGACCACGATAAAGTTCTGCAGTGCTTCGGGCTAGAACAGTTTTATAGTCGGTTACCGGAGAACGTGCGATACTGGGTCTTGGATAGGCCAGACGTTTGTACGGTGGCTAAAGCCGCTGAGCTAGCCGAGGAGCTTGTGACGCGTCGGGCTCGCGGAGCTAAGGACGGTCAAAAGGGTGAATTTGGCTCCAAGTTTGAGAGGCCGAAGTTCACGCCCATGAGATTAAAGGGGGACACGCGTAGTGCGGATGCGAGCGAAAGCAGTCCGACCAAACGTAAAGAGACGGCGGCAGCCAAACGCAGAAAGCGGTTCGAGATGAGGCGAGCGCGCGTTTGTTATACGTGCCAGAAGCCGGGTCACTTTTCGGCGCAGTGTCCGGAAACAACACCAAAAGTTGTGTTTTTTTCAATAGGCAGCACTGACGAGAACATGAAGCTTCTCGAGCCTTACATGCGAGACCTCCTCGTGAACGGGAAAGAGTGCCGAGTGCTTCGCGATTCCGCAGCTACGATGGATGTAGTTCACCCGTCTTACGTAGAACCCCATATGTTCACGGGCGAGTGCGCATGGATCAAGCAAGCCGTGGAAGCTCATAGCGTGTGTCTGCCGGTAGCAAAAGTGCTTATTGAAGGACCTTTCGGAGCGCTTGAGACGGAGGCGGCAGTGTCATCTATGCTGCCACCCCAGTACCCGTACCTATTTTCAAACAGGTCCGATCACCTCCTGCGCGAGAAGGGGCTTTTGTTTGGTGAAGCTAGTGTTCAGGCCTTAACCAGATCGAAGGTTCGGGAGCTCGCTGCAAAGGCGGTAGTTGCGGGGCCGACGTTATCAAACAACGAAAAAGGGTCAGAGGCGCAGCAAGCTGATATTCAGAGCACGCCCGAACTGAATACACTTGAGTCTGTAACGTTAAAGGCACCAGATACCGGAGAGGAAAATCCCGATGCGGGAAAGTTAGAAGAGCTATCTACTGATTTGCTCATCGCGCCTACGTCAGACGGACTTAATAGGTTGCTAAAAGTCAGCCGGTCGGCTTTGATAGCCGAGCAAAAAAAGGATGGCAGCCTGGAAAACGTGCGCTGCAATGTCAAAGAAGGTATCGCCAGGAAAACTGCGCGTTTTGTGGAAAGAGGTGGAGTCCTGTACCGGAAGTATCTAGACCGCCGAGGAGTGGAGTTCGATCAGCTGATCGTGCCTCAATGCTATCGTCAGGATCTGTTGCGCTTGACGCACGGGGGTTCGTGGTCCGGACACCTAGGAGTTAAGAAAACTAAGGACCGTCTCTTGCAAGAGTACTATTGGCCAGGGTGTTTTCGGGACGCAGACCACTTCGTGAGGTCATGTGACACCTGTCAGCGGGTGGGCAAACCAGGGGACAAATCGAGGGCGCCGTTGAAATTGGTACCTATCATTACGGAGCCTTTTAGACGGCTCGTTATTGATACAGTGGGACCTCTGCCGGTAACAGCCACGGGGTACAGACACATTTTGACTGTGATCTGCCCAGCGACAAAGTTCCCTGAAGCAGTGCCGCTTAAAGAACTCAGCTCAGTTGAGATAGTTAATGCACTACTGTCCATATTTGCGCGAGTTGGTTTTCCTGCGGAAATCCAATCAGATCAGGGCACAGTGTTTACTAGCGCTTTGACGACAACTTTTCTCGAAAGGTGTGGGGTAAAGCTGCTACACAGCTCAGTGTACCACCCACAGTCGAATTCCGTTGAGAAGCTCCACTCCGTCATGAAGCGCGTGTTGGGAGCGTTGTGTTTTGAACATCGAACTGACTGGGAGCTGTGTCTGCCTGGGGTGATGTTTGCTTTAAGGACCGCGCCGCATGCGGCTACGGGGTTTTCGCCAGCTGAGCTGGTGTACGGTCGCTCGCTTCGATCTCCGCTTCGCATGCTTCGAGAATCGTGGGAAGGTAGGGGCGACGACCCAGTCGGGGTGGAGTACGTACTTAAGCTCCTCGAACGCTTAAGAAGGGCACAGGAGTTGTCAGGTGAAGCAATGACAAAGGCCCAGCAGAGGGCCAAGGTTTATTATGATCGGACCGCCAGGGCCCGTCGTTTTGAGGTGGGCGATGAGGTCATGATATTGCGCACATCGCTAAACAACAAACTAGACGTGCAGTGGGAGGGCCCAGCGCGAATTGTTCAGAAACTGTCGGACGTTAACTACGTGGTAAGTCTGCCAGGAAAGCGGAAAGCACAGCAAGTTTACCACTGTAATCTGCTCAAACCTTATAGACAAAGGGAAGCAGTGGTGTGCATGATGGTAAACGTTCCTGAAGAGCTTCCGGTCGAGCTTCCGGGACTAGGCTCAGTGACGAACAGGGAAGACACCGGTCAAGTCATTAGTGACCTTATCAGTAAAGCACCGCTGTCGCCTGAGCAGAAAACCGAACTACACCAGCTCTTACAAGAGTTTCAAGGTCTGTTCTCTGAGAGGCCTGGTAGGACTTCTGTACTTACTCATGATATAGAACTTACCTCCCCAGAGCCAGTACGATCCAAGGCGTATCGGGTGTCACCCCGCCAGAGCGATATTATGGAGGCTGAGGTAAAGAAAATGCTACAGCTCGGTGTTATTGAGGCAGGTGAGAGTGATTATACCTCCCCTTTGATTTTAGTTGAGGTACCGGGCAAGGAACCTCGTCCTTGCGTCGACTACCGCAGGCTTAATTCCATCACTAAGGATCAAATTTATCCGATCCCTAACATCGAGGAGCGCCTTGAGAAAGTTAGTAGCGCTCAGTTTATTTCCACCCTAGATCTTGTCAGGGGTTATTGGCAGGTTCCACTTACAGAAGAGGCTAGTAGGTATGCGGCGTTCATTTCACCAATGGGAACATTCCGTCCTAAAGTGTTGAGTTTTGGTTTGAAGAACGCGCCATACTGTTTTTCAAGCCTCATGGATAAAGTGTTGCGGGGACAGCAAGAATTCGCTTTACCGTATCTAGACGACGTAGCGATATTCTCCGCATACTGGTCTGAGCATATGGCACACTTGCGGGCAGTGCTAACCCGCCTGCGCGAAGCGGGCTTGACAGTAAAGGCTCCTAAGTGCCAGTTAGCACAGGCCGAGGTTGTCTACCTCGGTCACGTGATTGGTCAGGGTCGTCGCCGCCCCTCTGAAATAAAAGTGGCCGCTGTGCGAGACTTTCCGCAACCGCGCACAAGGACCGATATTCGGTCGTTCTTAGGTGTCGCCGGCTACTATCAGAGGTACATCCCCAGGTACTCTGATATCGCGGCTCCCCTGACGGATGCTCTAAGAAAGTCAGAGCCTCAAACAGTCGTCTGGGACGAGTCAAAGGAAAGAGCTTTTAGCGCCCTAAAGAGTGCCCTAACAAACCAGCCTGTGCTACGATCGCCAGACTATACAAAAGGGTTCGTTGTTCAGTGCGATGCTAGTGAGCGAGGCATGGGCGTTGTACTGTGCCAACGGGAAAATGGAGAAGTAGAACACCCCGTCCTGTATGCTAGTCGTAAGCTGACCAGTCGTGAGCAGGCGTATAGCGCCACCGAGAAAGAGTGTGCGTGTCTCGTGTGGGCCGTTCAGAAACTGTCATGCTATCTAGCCGGCTCGAGGTTTATCATTGAGACGGATCACTGCCCTCTCCAATGGCTGCAGACCATCTCTCCCAAAAATGGCCGCCTCCTGCGCTGGAGCCTCGCTTTACAACAATATTCCTTTGAGGTGCGTTACAAAAAGGGGAGTCTCAGCGGTAACGCCGATGGCTTAAGTCGAAGCCCCTAACGTAGGAATCAGCCTCAAAATTGTTGGTTACTGATGTTTTTCTTCCTGAGGCAGGGTTTTTTTTAACATATTGCTTTTGTTTAGTGTTTCAAAGTGATGATATGCTTTCTAGTGCAATTTTCCAATTTGTGGACGCGTTCTGAGTGATGCTAGACTACTGTAAGGAACTAGGCAGTGGTATAAAAAGGGGAAAGAGCCTGGCAGGGCTTAGTGAGGGTTGTGCCGTGCTTGCTGACTGAGCGGTTGAGTTTCAGCGTAGTTCTAACGTTTGCCGGGAACGAGAACAAAAATGTGAACTCTCCCGAAGTCACTTTGCAGTGTCCCGTGCGAACCTGAACGAGAGAACGAGGCCTTCTCTGTGCGCTGCGCTCAAGAAACGTCGAGGGACGCCCGACTTCGGTTATGAGCATCATCGAGCGACATCCCTCCGGACAGCGGATGCAGTCCCCTGTCCATCGGGATCTCCTTCCCCCGGCGGGGCGGTCTGTTGCGTTTCGCCTGCGACACGCGGTTTTGCCGGCGCGACTGCGGCGGGGCGGCAGACATTTTGGCCCGTTCGGCGTCGCCGCAACGCTCCCCGCCAGGCGTTTCCAGGCGTTTCCAGGCGCGACTGCGGCGGGGCGGCAGACATTTTGGCCCGTTCGGCGTCGCCGCAACGCTCCCCGCCAGGCGTTTCCAGGCGTTTCCAGGCATGTTCCGATGCCACGTGTCTTCATGTGCGTGTGTGAGTGTATGTGCCATTGTGCCCGAACAGCGGCGATGCGACAGCAGGGGGTCACCCTCTCCTTCCAGTCATTGTGCCCGACCAGAGGCGCTACGAGAGCCGAAGTTACCTTCTCCTCCCAGTCTTTGTGCCCGACCGGCGGCGCTACGACAGTGTGCGTCACCATTAGCCCATTGTACAATCACGTGCTCGTCTATTGAGGGGTTCCTTCTTGCCCTCAACTGCGAGAGTATAAAAACAGCTGCCCCCGGACGCCAAAAGGGGGGGCTCTGATTTCTTCTGTTGAGTAAAGTGCTCTCCCGTCTCTCTACTTCGGTCAACCTGACCGCCAACTCTTTGCGATGTTAAAATAAACAAGTTGTTTTGTTGTTACCAGTCGACTCATGCTTTGCCGGGACCTTCGGATGCTTCCAGTTGTACCCCAGGCCGCCAGGCCAACGCTACCCTTGGGGCTTGCGACCCAGGTACAACCACGGGCGTCAGCGCCGAGTTCCCAACAACCGATGCCATCGGTGGGATCCAAACAGCAGGGAGGGAGCCTCGCCCAAATTGTGCGCTATCAATGCTTCCGTGAAGCTTCCAAGCCAGTCGGCGTCATGTCGAAGGCGATATAACAGGCGAACAATGGAGGACTCCATCTTCTGGTCGGCTGACACGACGTGTATACAACACCATCTAGGTGGTGTTGGTGTATATAGCTTTCGTTGTACTGCTCGGCGTGGGATTGGAAAAACTTTTTTTTTTTTTAATGCCGACAATCGACGGTTTAACGCGTCGTGACGTTGGCCAAGTGTCGACCCGGTGTTATGCCCTACACTGCACTACCCTAGTTGGGCTTGTTTGTGGCGGGTCGTGAGGCTTGTGCTTTTCGAGCGCACCCAGGGCTTGTTAGACGGCCCATATAGTTGAGCGTCCTTGTCTATAGACTGCGCGGGGCTTGGCGAGACGAATATGCGCGATTTTATTACAGTTCCCGGATACGCTCAGACCAAGGATAGAGAGAGAGAGAGAGAGAATGAAGAGGAAAGGCAGGGAGGTTAACGAAATATGAGTCTCCGGTTTGCTACCCTACACTGGGGATGCGGGATAGGGGTTAGAAAGATGACAGAGAGGAAAACGCTAAATAAAGGGAAAATAAAGGAACGCGCACACATGGAGACACACACACAAAAGCGTTCCAGTTAAAGTCGTTCACACAGGCCGGTAGATCGCAAAAAGCGCAAAAGCGCTTGCACGGCCTTCTTCTGTGATGGTAGGTCCTTTCGATGTTGTAGAATTCTTTTTTCGGATAGCGGTTGGTCGTCCAGTTGGTCAAGTTCGTGGCGAAGGCATGCCCTCTGTGGACTGTACTGCGGGCAGGCGCACAAAATATGGCCAATTGATTCTTCTTCATGGCCGCAGTGGTCACAGGTTGGGGTGTCGGTCATCCCTATGCGGAATGCATAGGCTTTAGTAAAGGCAACGTCCAACCAAAGTCGATATAAAAGCGTGGCGTCTCTACGGCGAAGCTGTGATGGCGCTCGAAGACTTAGTGTCGGATCAAGTGAGTACAGTCGCGTATTTCTTAAATGTGGCTCATTCCACTGCGACGCGGTGCACTGCCGAGCAAGTAGGCGGAGCTTCCGTGCTGCGTCAGTTCTAGAAAGAGGAACTGGGACGTGGCGCCCCTCAGTATGGGCTGAGCGGGCAGCGTGATCCGCCCGTTCATTGCCGATAATCCCGCAGTGACTTGGAAGCCACTGGAAGGTTATTTCATGGCCTGCATCACTTATATGGTGTAACGTCTCTGTAATATGGAATATTAGTTGTTCGTGCGGTCCGCGTCGTAAAGGTGACATTAGAGACCAAGGAGGTTGTAGAAAACCTACATAGGTGACAGTAGAGACCAAGGAGGTTGTAGAAAACCTACAAAGGTGACAGTAGAGACCAAGGAGGTTGTAGAAAACCTACATAGGCTCAGATCTTGACATCATAGATGGGGGTGGACAGAGCGCGTCTCCCTATCTCGGAGGCCATGCATGCTCAGACTGTCGGTGTCTAGAGCGGTGCGAATATTTGAAAATTTCGAATAGCAAGTCGAATATTACCCTATTCTATTCGGTCTAAGCTTCGAATCGAATATTCACTATTCGTAAATACGAATATTTTTCTGATAGCTTTCGAATATTTCAGAATCGTCGACTGGCCGGACCCAATCCAACCTATAATTTGAGCGAAAGTGCGATAAATATTTCGTCACCCGCGGTCTTACTGTTTCCGCGTTCTACTCCGGCGTCTGCAGGCACAAAACATGAGACGTTACGTACGTAGTGGAGCTGGCTGCGTCGCTCAAGGAGCCAGACTTTACCGGCTAAAGCGCGATCGTTCGCACTCTTCGAAGAGTCGCGGGTAGGTGAACCACATATTTTCGTCCTTATAGCGCTCCATTTGTGCTTTAAACAAGCAAGGCCTCATAACCTGCAATTTAATGACTGAAACTTTCTAGCGTTACTAATACTAGGATGGAAACATTGCTTTACAATAATGGTTAAAACAGCTGTTCATTATTGGAAAAACTATTCGTGACATTCGGTTTGGTTCGATTCGCTTCTGACGCTATTCGATTCATATTCGATTCGGTTATAGTGGCTATAACCACTGTAATTAGGTCTCAGAAATTGTTCGCGCCCCCTATGACAGTGTTACTACCAAGCTAACCTCGGCTCTGCACCGGCTGTGGCAAACGACAACAATGGCATGGGAAATGGGAGACAGCGGTGGTCGCCTCGCTTTTTTTGTCTTAACTCTCTCTCTCTCTCTCTCTCTCTCTCTCTCTCTCTCTCTCTCTCTCTCTCTCTCTCTCTCTCTCTCTCTCTCTCTCTCTCTCTCTCTCTCTCTCTCTCTCTCTCTCTCTCTCTGTACTTCATTGAAAACACGTTTTAGTATCAATTTTGCGCAGGTATACCTTGCAGCGGTGTAGCGTACACCCAACCGAAGAAAATAATAATAAATAAATTAATAAATTAAAAAAATTACGGACGGGGAGGTCCAAGAAAAGAAATCTGAACACCTCTGCAGCCTGGTATTCGCATTTCCAGCCTGCGGCGTAATATAATGTATGCAAGAAACCGTAGTGTTGCACGATTCTACTATGGCCACGGACTGCTCGGAAATTCTACGTTTCTTCAGGTCTAGCCGGTCTGTAAACATATGCGATTGACTTTACTACAGTTGTTGTTTTCGGTGTCCGCTTGAGCGAGAGACTTCCGATGTTCGCAAAACTGACGTGAAGTGCCTTGGTGGCCGCGGCGTTCGGCCGGTGAGCACAATGTTGCGAGATTTTACTATATTACTAATTTATATATATATACGAGGGAAGTGTAGTGCAACGGCGCTAATTTACAGTTCGTTTGCTTTGCTTAACATGCAGATTTATTTTATATTATATATATAATTTATATTTTTTTTAAATTTTGAAGTTCAGTGTTTGACGGAAGCCCGTCTGGTCGGGATGAAACATGGTTAAAAGGTTAACAAAAACCCGGGGCACTTCGCCGACCAAATAAAGATTTAAAAGAAAAGAAGACGTTTCGGCTCCCACACGGGAGCCTTGTTCACAGGTAAAACCTGTGTTTTACCTGTGAACAAGGCTCCCGTGTGGGAGCCGAAACGTCTTCTTTTCTTTTAAATCTTTATTTGGTCGGCGAAGTGCCCCGGGTTTTTGTTAACCTTTTAACCATTTTTTTAAATTTTACGGAATTTTTAAAACTCGCCTGTGGCAGGTAGCGTGATTATTGTCCTTGAGCTGGATTAATTATTCGAAGAGGCGAATATTACTAGCACGAGCAAACGAAACACATATTCAACTAATTTTTAAAAAATTCACTAATTAACTTGTCAAATCAATCGCTTTACGGCACGTAATTGCTACTTACGAATTGTAGCTGGTGACCTTGCGAGACGCATCCACTTGAAATTAATTTCCAGGATAACACCAGTTGCGAGATATTATTTCCCTAATGTACGTGTGGGGCGAAACACGTGGGTGTTCCAGTTACCTTAGTGCTTCAATGCATAAAAGAGCGTTTTGTTTAAAAAAAGAAAAGTAAATGGAACAGTGCATTTTTACGGCGAGTTTGATCTCCAGAGTGGTGTCATACTGGGAATTCATTCCTATAGTGGATCCGCTTTTCAAGCTCACCCGCTGCAATGAGTAAATTGCAATATGTACCGTATCGTAATTACTTAAAAGCTAATTAGTGAGCTGTCGTTAATTAGCACAATATGCGTAACGATTTATTGTGCAAGTGATGTCCGCCTCTCTAAATATTATAATCCAGCTCAAGAAATATAATTATGGTATTTGCAACGGACGATTTTCGAAAATTCCGTAAAATTTAAGAATTATCACCCCGTATAGAAAACAGGTCTTGCGTGACAATAAGGCTTTGAAGTGCAGGTATTACTCCACCTTAAGTATATATAGGCTCTGCCACCAATGCGCATTGCTCAACTAAAGGTTGGAGCGTACATAATAGAGAACATTATACAATGTCTAAGTAAGACACACTATAAATCCGGTACAGTAGCATGCGCAATATATATAGACGTCGTCATGCAAATAGCCAACCACAAGAGAACCGGACATAATGAAAGAAAACGATGGCAATATAATACACAAATGACGTGCAGAAATATATGATAGCTATAAATAGGAACTTATCGGCGCGATCTCGTAGTGAATAGAGATAAATGTGCATGTTAAAGAGCACCAGGTGGTCAAAATTAAACCGGATATCCCGCCACAACGCAGGGTCCTTGACATATCCCACGTACTCGGGACTTTACACGTGCAGCAGTGCAACCGTTTTCATTTTCTTTTTTACTTCTTGAAGAACCCATTGCGGGGTATTGCATAGGGGGTGGGAACATAAGCAATTGAATTAAAACTCGTCCACGATATTACTTACAAAGCACTTGTTACTTGTTATCTCGTCCATGAAGGCAGATGAAGTGGTGATTGCGACGGTGTGGTAGCGAAGGCCGTTCCGGAGGTAGTACTTCGTCATGGTTTGCGGACGCTGTGTCCAGACATTGCGGGTGGTGGTGAACTAATTAACGATTGCACCCATTCCCCCTCTATCCTTACCCACTCACATATTAGTTCTGACGACCCTGGTATAATTAAGTGTAAAAAAAAACGCACTGAGAAACGCAGTCACTATAGCTGTGATTAAGGCAACAATCGCCTCATGAAGACGCGTTGAAGTGAAATTTAGCGCGAGACATTTTGACCTTGCGTATATAGATAACGACGGCGAACACGGAATAGCGAGTGCGTCGTAAATGGCGTCGTAATTGATTACCAAATTTGCAGTGAAGAGCGGTAAAGTGAACTGATATTGCGGAGAGTCTTCTGAAAAGTCTCTAGCAGTTTTTCGTGCCTGTAAATTTCTTCGGGAAAAAAAAAAACGCAGTCAGTATCGGTGATGTACAACGGGCACGTATGAGCTGTATGCACACGAGATCCGCCGCCTTCGAAGCTTCCTCTTTTTCCGTGCTTTCATCTCGTGCTCCCAACTCAGTGTTTAGAAAAGCGGGCTCGCAAAAGGCTATACGCGCGCAGCTTTTACGGCACATTCGAGCGACCGTTTCAGAGCGCTCCGGTAGCGCCACAAACGTCGTGCAAGACGGCAACTAAGCTTTAGTACGTGCGTAAACGGGACCACATGGTGATAACGGAGCCAGATGATAGGTGCAGTATAGTCGTTCACTTTATAGCAGCGCAGCTTTAAAACTGTGCTAAACTATTTTTGTACCACAGCAAAAGCGCTCTGGAACTGTGTTGATCAGTTCATGCTGACGGGCCTCCTTTATCAACAGGGGGCGTTCCCAGCGTGTCGACTATTAGTCGACTACCCTGCACGGTGCGCGTATACTTTGTCTTCTTAGTTCCGTGCAGCGGAGCCAACGCTGCGAGGGCAACAAAGTGCGGAACCGACAGGACGACAGTGAAGGGAAGATGGATACATTTATAGGTGCGTTTACCTTCCTGATTGGTCGAGGCGCCCGAAGATTCCACCGTGCTGCACGGTACTACTCACACAGAGTGTAGAACGCTTGGGCTTTGATTCGCGCGGAGTCACCATGATGCACGACGTGCGCGGGTCGATACATCGGATACGCGACTTTTTTTTTTTTTTTCCTAGCTCTGGGCGTGCATGGGTCGTAAAGCCATGTGTGTTGCCCACAACCTTCAAACATAAATTCAAGGGACTGCGGAGCAGTCTATTGTTTCTGATGCGCGATGCACATGAAAAGGTTACGCTTGCGGTCAACCGTGGTTGTCGTCCACGAGGCGCATATAGTATATGTTACAGAGAATCGGCTACGAATGCAACGTGTCGATGGCCGACGCCAGCGCGACAACGAACGTGCAAATCTGGCGAGGTAAGCGGCACTATTCTGTTGTTCGTTTCAAAGCATATTTAGTCGTACGCGTTTGATATGAAATGATACGCCCCAGCCGTATATACTGGCGACATTGTAGTCACACCTGTGATAACTTCAGTTCGAGTGACGGGTTGCGAAGGTGCTGTTTTTTTTTTCTTTTTTTTTTTCACAGACAGTTGTTCCTGCTTTGCGATTGTGGGCTTCGATCGCACTTGGATGTTTTCCGGGGCTGCACTGTAGGAGGAACGCTGCCGCAATGTTAGAAAAAGAAAAAAGGAGGAATATAATCGGGTGCAATGGACTGTACCTATTTATTCATATACCGCGTACATAAAATGCCGTTGGGCATTAGGAAAATCTCATTCGGATACGACGTGGCATGCGTGCCGCGTTTTCGATCACCTTATTAACCCGTGCTGGCATCGACCCGTACGCAGAGAGAGACCTAATAATATCTGGTCGCGAGGACGCAGGGCCTCCCATGGATTCTCGTGCGATCGCCTGACGCATCCGCTGTGCGGCCGCGTTTGGTTCGTGTCGGTCGACAGGCGGTTTATTTTTTTCGACATGCTCCCACACACATTCTGTTGGATTCAGGCCGGCCTCACATATGGCGGCCACTCGAATTGGCGCAAGGCATGTTCTTCAAGCAATGTGTACGTGATCGTAGCACGCACTTCTTTATGGACCGCTGGCAGCATGCAGTCGTGCTGGAAAAAAGGTAGCAACCGTCGTTGAACGCTCAGCACAAACGGTATCAGGTGGTTGGCGATGGCTCCGCGGTATACCTCGACGCCGTGCAAGGACCCTTCCACACCCACAAGGGGAACCAAGGCCGCCTTTACTAATCGCGCTCCCCCCTCCTCGACCCCTTCCCCCCCCGCACACACACACTCCCGCGGAGCAAATTGTCCACCGAAGAGAACATTTTGCGCGCATTCAGGCAGAAACCTGCGTGGAAGGGCAGAAAATGGGATTAGAGGACGATGTCCCGGAAATTGTGCGATTCCTCTTGCTCCCGATTTGCATACACGGCGAGAGCTACCATCAAGTCTGTAATGAAATCACGAATGAAAGAAAGCCGGGAGCACCTCGCCTTGCCACCGTGGAAAGTGCACATCGGTAGCGTCACAAAAATGAGGAGGACTGTGACGACAACCCGTCGTGGTTGCTCAGTGGCTATGGCGCTGGGCTGCTGAGCACGAGGTCGCGCGGGTTCGAATCCCGGTCACGGCGGCCGCATTTCGATGGGGGCGAAATGCAAAAACACCCGTGTGCTTAGATTTAGGTGCGCGTTAAAGAACCCCAGGTGGTAGAAATTTCCGGAGTCCCACTAAGGCGTGCCTCAATCAGAAAGTGGTTTTGGCACGTAAAACCCCATAATTTTTTTAGGACTGTGACTAGAGGAGCAGCATAAAAGCAGTGTTGCGGAATGTATACTGCTTCAAGGACGTGAGAGAGAGAGAGAGAGAGAGAGAGAGAGAGAGAGAGAGAGAGAGAGAGAGAGAGAGAGAGAGAGAGAGAGAGAGAGAGAGAGAGAGAGAGAGAGAATACAAATGGCAACGTTTTGAAGGTGGTTTTATGCGAGTTTTGCGTGAAGCATATTATTTGTGATGCAGATAGAGAGAGAGAATGAAGAGGAAAGGCAGGAAATTTGTGATGCAAAATTGTTGGCTGCCCATAGTGCCAGATTTAGAAATGTTTGCGCCCGGGGCTAAATTGGCCTCGGGGCCCCCCAGTAGTGATGCTGATGACGATCACAGTGATCAGAAAAAAAATATTGAAGCTATTACAAGTATTCCCTGCTGTTTTCTATAGTTTACTCTCAGATAAAAGGTTTCATGCATCTATGAACATGCGTACGAGGCATCTTGCATCGTGCCAGAACGTTTGCGCATTTCTGCTTTGGTTAAACGTGTTTTTTTTTTATTCTCTCTCTCTTTTCTGTTAGGTTGCTATTTAGTGCCTATTGTCTAACGGGCGCGTCGTCATCATTCGAACGCGAGGTTAGTCACAAAGCCGCGAACTGCACCACTGCCATCACTCGGGGAGGAAGAGAACCGCGTCTTGTAAAGCAACAAACATTTCAGTTATACAGGGACACTTTATATCACACTGCATGTGTGGCATACAGTCTGTTAATATGTACCAGCAAGTCCGTGTACTACTGGAGGTGGACCCTGGTCTCTTACGTGGGAGAAGGCAAAGAGTTAAGAACGTCGCTGGAGGGCGCTGGTAAAGCAAAGAGAGAGCATCTGCGCACAAAGGGCAGGTCGCCTCATCGCACCGCATATCCTTTGCTTCTGTTTCGGCCACTGCTAAACCCTTTCCAAGAATTACTGTCATAGAACGCTCTGTGGACGACGCTTTACAACTTCTGTTGTAGAAAGAAAATTTCTGACGGGGTCCCGGTGAGGTTCCCGTTGAATATTGCTAAGGGGCTCATCAAGGAAGCATTTTTCGTGGGGTTTCCCCGGCAGATGGGGACCAGGGGCCAGGTGCGGTAGCCCCATTATCCCATATAGCTTAATTCTTCGCTACACAGATGAACCCACGCTCTGCTTTCGGTCAGTAAGAGAGAGAGAGAGAGAGAGAGACATTGTGACCTTCATTTTATCGTTTAATAATCAAACTATTACCTCGAAATTAACGAAAATAGATTTTTTGAAAGAATGCTTAATCACTAAAAACTCATTTGTGTTTATAGTGTCTCTTTAGAATCTTATCGGGTGCGAGTCAACTTTGGAGGCAGTCAAAGTGCCTCGCACGGTGTTCCTCTCTCGACGATCTATTGCTGACTGGCGCTCTTTTGTTTCGCGCCCGCTAAATTTAGCGCGTGGCTTTAACGGGCGACGCCGGAAGTCTTTGTTTGTGAACAACAATAAAAAGACAATGTATTGCAGGAGCGTAGAGGCTGCGTGCGTGAAGCAACCGGAACGGCGAGTCAAAGTGTGTCCCCCTCGTCGGCCTCGCCGACTACCTTTCATTATAACCATGTGCCCAGGTCCTTCAACACTTCTATGCATGCATGCTTTGTGCGCGCGTCACTCTTGGTCCGGTCTGTACCGCGAATGTGTCCGCCATTGCTGCAGGCGCCCGTGGCTGTTGTAGCTGTACCGCGCTGGTTCTTTGGTTGTTTATACGAGGTTCCTGCTGGCGTGGCAATCATGCCGATCTGCGTAATTTTCGGTTTCCGCGCAAGAAGTAGCACTGTCAAGAAGCGGAACTATATACGCAGCACCAGGTCTGCACAATTTACCGAAAGTGATAACGGGGCAGCGCAAGCACACAATGCTGTACGAAAGAAAGCAGACGTGCCTTGTGGCTAGCCCCGGATAAATCAAAATAATTTTCAGAAAATACGTCTTACTCCTTTCCAGATTTAAGCAACGAATTCAAGGCAGAGGGCACAAAATAAAAGAAAGAAAGAAAGCGAGACTACATACTCGGCGACACACACTTGCACACACACTTGCACACACACACACACACACACACACACACACACACACACACACACACACACACACACACACACACACACACACACACACACACACACACACACACACACACACACACACACACACACACACACACACACACACACACTTGCGTGCGTGCGTGCGTGCGTGCGTGTGTGTGTGTTTTGTGCCTTATTCTATGTGAAACAGTTTGTCATGTACCACTCCTTGCTATGGAGATCGCAACGCAATAAATAACATAAACGTGCGTCGTGGCTGGCAGCACCTCGGGATCTGAAGATTGCATTCACACCAGTTTGTGTACGGGTCCACGCCGTCGCACGCTCCGACTTTTTTCTTTGTAGCGAGCCTGCGTTGGCCCCACAAGCCCTTCCGTGTACGAAGGACACAATTCGGGGCTTCTAACCCTTGCCATCGCACAGAAAGTGCGGCGCGCAGGTGCCGAAGCAAACGGCGAGAACACAGCGCGATACAAGCGAGCTATACACGCGGTTTCGAGGCACGCAGGATAGTGGCTATATATATATATATATATATATATATATATATATATATATACTGACAGTCTTGGTTCTTGTTGTGTGTCGCGTTTATGCGTTTCAAAGTTCTGCATTGAGTGTTTCTGAAATAATCATGCATGTCGCGGTTTGTCTGCTCTCATTGACTTGTTTCGCAGAATTTGACGCGGTCTTGTGCGTGGTCTTGTGCGTGCATGTTATGTTGTGCGTTTTATAATCCCGATGATCCTTGTAAGAACTCCGTCCAGAGCGAAGCAAAAAAAAAAAAAAGGAATAGAAAGTAAAAGAAAAAACTTCCAAGGCTTTACGCAAAAATTCCATCTGCACAGAATAAAAATTATACTCCGATCGTACGGAGTATAATGAACTCCCAACCGAGGGCTCGCTAGAGGCTATTTCCGGTTACACTCAATGGCAGATGATCAGGAGAGACGACGGATGTGACGTCACGTACAAACACTGTATAGCTTTCAAAAGCTAGACATCAGCCCATAACGGATGCATTAACTTCGACAATCATTACGCGAAGAAAAAGAAAGAAAAATCGTCACACATGGGTATCATAAATTGATATAAAACCACCATGCATGAGTTCCCCGATTCGCTTAGGTGTATCCGGAGTTGTCGGTGAATGTCGTAATACGTTCACTATACCAGGTGTTTCACGTAACTTGAACTAAACCTTAAAAACAGAGTAATACCCCTAATGAGGCCAACGGCATACTGTTTGCGCTTGTCCTGAGTTACTCGGACTTTTTCTTTTTTAAGTGCGATCACAATTTTATATATTCGCTTTAGGGCATAAGTCCTATTTAAAAACTTGTAGGGCATGTTCAGAAACAACCAATAAGGTTGTTTTAGGACAGGATCCTTTACGTAGTACTCTTCCGGGCTCTGCATGAAAAAGCCCTCAAGATATGGAAAAACAAAGAAAAAGTCACTGGGCTTTTATACCGCAAGCATGCTGTTGTGGGGGACTCCGAATTAATTTGGACCACCTGGGGTTCTTTAACGTGCACCGAATGCACGGGCTTTTGTTCTTCTATTTCTTTCTCTTCTTTTTTTTTTTAATTTCGCCTCATTGAAATGCAGCCGCCGTAGACGGGATTCGATTCTGCACTCGGGCTTAGCACCGCAACGGCAAAGCCGCTAAGCCACCGCCGCGGGCAATAGGGTTTCCAAAGAGCAAAGTCATGGTAACACCTGGCATAAACATTTGCTTCAAATAGGAAGAGGCGGAAAATTTCGAGACGAGTTCACTAAGGATAATAATACATATTTCATTCTTTTTTTTCGGCAACTTTCGCATGAGGGACACGGTGGTCATGTCCACGTGGTCACTTAACAGTACCATAATGAAGCGATATACTCAGTGCTAAATAACAGTATAGCGATGTTCTAAACGCTGCTGTTTCGCGGCGCGAAATGAGAGCGTGGGAAATACGCGGCGAGGTTCACAGCCGCACCGTCTCCAGGAACACTTCACACGTTCAAATTCAACTGAATTTTATTAACATTCATCGAAACTACAAACAGTATTCCAAGCCTTGTTTTGACCCTTAACCAACAAGGCTATATAGGTATACCATGTCTAACAACAACACGTACATTCAGTGTAACAGCGTGTATACCAGTGTACCAGTATGTTTCACTCGGTTAACGTCTCTGCATACGTCCATTAATATGCGACAATTCTGAGCGTTTAACAAGGCTTTGGAAATGAGATCTTTTTTTTCAAAATCAAACAGTAAGTTCCTCAGAAACTGCAAGAAACAGGCGAAAAAACATAGAATGAATAAAAAAAATTGTTTTGTGTGTGCGTGCGTGTGTGTGCACGTGTACGTGCGAGCGGGGACTCGCATTCGCGACCTTGCGCTCAGGTAATCTTTGAATTACCTCAGCGGTCCGTGTTACCTTCGTTGCGATATGGCGCAATTCCACTTAATACTCGCATGGCTCGTAACGCATGCGTGTCACGTAAGTATAACGTGGTGTTTTATATGGGCCGGGCTGCATTCCTATACGTACCACCACTTCTGCAAGGAACCGCCGCTTAGTGTGTAGCTCTTCCGCTCCCTTGCGACGTCACTGGGTCGCCTTATATACGCTCTTAATATCTTTCCAATTGGGTTCTAGCTTTGTGTAAACTTTTTTTTTTGCAAACATTTCTCGCTTACCTAATGGAACAGCATTCCCCACGTAACCGCAAAATCTATAGAATTGCGTTGCACACCTTATTTATTATTATTATTTTTAGTGGCACGAGCATTGAGTGACACTCTTGTTTCTTGCGCAGCACTTCCGGTTCACCTCCTGAGACAACCGGGGAACAAATTCAAAATAAAGCGTAAAAGAAAATAAATAAAAAAATAGTACAGTACAAAGTTCATGGGTTTCATTATAGATATGATATCAGAGCACAAGTTTAGTTACAAGTTGAGTTACTGAAGTGTCTGGAATAATTAGAATTAATTAGAAATCACTGATTACCGCTACCAAAGCACAGGTGATCGTAGACTTTAGAGACTCGCCACATGAGTACGACATTGGCGAAATTCCTGGAAACCCTTAACTAGAAAGCGGAAGTAATTGCGTCACTATTGACGTCACACACAAGAAGGTGGCATGATGTTTAACCGGCTAATTAATGGAAAACAGTTGACCCTGAGTTCGGTACCTGCGTTGCATTCGCCTAAAGTTAACCTAAAGAACACCAACGCCGAGGTGTGAGTGCCCCTAAGAGACTCCTAAATCAAACATTAGGGTCGGCTACCATTTTTTTTTTACCTTTTAACTACGCAACTCAAAATACGTAGAACTGTGTTCCAATGCAATATATCCTCCGTTATCAGGGACAGTGTTCCATGCAGACGCTTTGTCCCGCATACTTAAACATGGCTCCAGACAGAGGTATGTAAAACTATGTTTGGGGTAAAAGCTACAGGCATGTGGAACACTGTTCCGGATAAAGGCGGGTATTTCATTTGAAAACAGTTCCACACTTATATAATAGTGCGTATTTAAAAAGTTACGAAGGAATTAAGTTCGCTATATAAAACATCGTTCCGCATTTCTTGCGATTTCATGTGGGACACCGCTTCATTTAAGTGGAAAACATTTGCAAAAGAAAAAGGAGACAGAAAGGGAGAACAAACGCAGGGAGGTTAACCAGAAGCAGATCTCTGGTTTGCTTCCCTGCAAGTGCATATGTATAGGAATAGCGGGTTGGAAAGAAGGGAGGAGGAGAATTACGCGTATAACTGGCACCTAAATGGGGCGAAATTAAGAATGCATCATCACCTTAATGTGGCCTTATCATCGCCGTTGCCGGAAACCGTCATTCAAATATCATCCATGTTCCTGCTGCTCGCACTGATTGCATGATTTCAGGAGGGGTATTCTGTGAGAGTCCACTTAGTGGACTGCCCATTTCGGTCGCTGCAGATGTGCTTATTGGATGGAGCTGTGCGAGCGAGGAGGAGACGAGTGGCCTCAGCCAATCAGCGGCGGTTGAAACGGACAGTCCACTAGGTGGACTCTTACAGAATACTCCCCTTCCCCCCCTACCAGGTTAGTTTTTTTTCCCCCTTTTTCTTGCCCTAGAGGTAGCAATGAGTGGAATTTCCTCTCCGTGTTGCTGTATCACGTACATCTGTCGACGAATGCATTACTGGCACATCAGTGGCGTTCTTGTATGTGACAACTAGATTGTAAATGCCATTAAGAAATATTTCTTGGCGTAGCTGTGATTGATTTTCTTGGTTTTTGGCGCATTAGGGCTCATATTATTGCTTTCTTTGTTTGGTTGCCTTTAATATTATTTACACATGCGTTGTTAGCCAACTAGGCAATAGACGCCATTTTGAGTTGATACGAACCTTCTGTTGCTGTCATTGTAGCATACATGCATGTGTTATCGACGCCTGTAAACGGCTTGTGTACTGGCTTGACGGTACCCGCAAATTAAAAAAAAGAAATGTGAAGTATAGCTGCTGCAGCTGTTCCGTTGAATACCATGGGAGCTCGAAAACACTTTTCTTTCTGTTCTTTTTATCTAGCCAAAGTGCGCACACACACACACACACATCGTGCCACTTTATGCGTTCACGTGTAGCTTAATTCATTTCTGGGGCCGCTCACGCACACTACTAGATCTGAAGAGAGCCACTATATACTATACGAACGTGTCTCCAGTTCTTGTGCTGCCCAAAATTAAGCCAGACAGCTGCGCAAATTATGAACACGGGAGTCCTTCGTACGAACGCTTTTCACGCTCGCTTCGGGGGCGTACAAACTCTGGCGCGCCATTATGGCCTATTATATGGCGCACACAACAACGGCGAGGCTCAGAGAGAACCGCGCCGTGTTTATCTGCACGTCCGGGAGTCGTCGAGATGGTGTGCCGTTCAGCCCGGGGGCAGGTCTCGATTAGGAGCACAACCGGCTCTCGTTTCTCCGAAGGAAAAAAAAGGACGTTCGTATACGTATCGAGCTAGCAGAACAATCGTTAGAGCCCTATTGAGTTCAGTGTGGAGCTTCTGAGTTATGTGGATCGACGTTGTCAACATTCATCGAGGCCTGTGCGGAGCAAGTGCTGATGTTGTGACAACGGTGGACGAAGAAGAAAAGAAAAGGTGCGGCAGCGTGAGAGGCGCCTCGATTTGGGTGTGTGTGACGACGGGGCGTGTAGGCACGTCTGCCCTCTGAAAACGTCGCTTCCGCGGTAACCCGATCCAGGCGTCTGATGCAGTTCGTTGCCTGCGCAAACATTCCGGAAACGGCACTCGTAATCAGAACCTGCGTAATTAGAAATGCCATCGCTTGGGCACAAAAGAAACGATAACGCATCTGTATAATCGCGAACTCTCATCCAAGCGTGCGCTTGCGTGTGGCACACTTCTTTTGCGCTCACGGCGCTTGACCCGAAGCGCCACGCGCGTGATCTGTTCGGCGCGTCTTGCTGCCGTCAGTGTGTGCAGCTGCTGCTTTTCGTTGTGGAGCCTCGGAGTACAAGCTTTGACACCTTCGTGCGAGTGCTGGAAGGTGTGATTTCGCTGGTTAAACCCCAATTGTGAGCGCTGGAAGTGCGAGTTTATCAAGTGCGAGTCTTCAAGATCGCATGCTTACGGAAACGCTTCGAGTTAAACGCAAAAGAAACAAGTGAGGGAGAACTGTTCAGCTCCAGTAAAAAGAAACAAAAAGAAAAAGAAGTACTTCATAGTCGCCTGCTACTGCGTTTCGATGGCTAGCGCCCTTCAATACTTCTATTGTACTTTGCTCGGAAGCTTTCTTTAATTAGACGACCGACAGGTGATGCCGGAGTCCACTAATAGTCCTTTATAGCTTGCGAGAGGCTGCAAGCGCAATAGAGACGCGGACAATGTACTTATATACGTCCGTACATGTGTTTCCGAAGTCTTCCTACTCTCCAAGGAGGACGACTGCTGCTAGCTCAGTCGTTCGCCCCTCCGAGAGCACGCCGAGCACTCTTCGCGTACTGTCACAGCGCCTTTCCTTATTCCACGCAGTTCGCGCGCCGAGCTCCCTCCCATCCAAACGCCACGCTACGACGACAACGAACGCAGAAACCGACGGCGAGCAAAGGGGGTCGCCCCGTCGTAGTCTGCTAGCCGCTGGAGGCGAGGAGCAAGGCTGCTTCTCCGCAGGGGAGCGCAGGAAAAACATCACGTGACCGACCGCCTTTCCGGGCATGCGCCCCCGCCGCTGGCGGAGTCAAGAGGAGCGAGGGAAAACGATAGGAAAAAAAAAAAGGAAAAGAAAAGAAGTAAAAAGCAGAAACAGCTCGTGCGCCGCCACGGCTGCTGGTCGCACGGCTTGCCTGCGATGTCTGCTCGGCTGGGCGCTTCTCTTGTGCATACATATGCGTTCTTTTCTTTCTTATTCATTTCTCTTTCCCGTCTCTCTCTCTCTCCCTCTCTCTTGTGTGTGCAGACACTTTACGTGGTAGGTCCCTGCCGCCCATGCGCGCATGAGATTTACGTGAGCCTTGTGTACATCGGCGCGGAATGTTCCTCGATCGTTCTCGCTCCTGCTCTCGCTTTCTCTCAACAAGTGATGGAAGTTGGGCCGATATGATATGGGTGCGGTTGAGTAGTTGACTCTACCTTCTACCTCGCGAACTCTCGAGCGGGCCTGATACGTCTACCGTTGGCAGGAGGAACTTAGCAATTTCGAGTCGGAGAACTTCGCACTCCTTTTTGTTTTTGGTTTCAGGCGAAACCTTGTTGCACTTGGATGAGAGCAGGTGTAGCGAGCTGGACGAGAAAAAAAAAAAAACGTCGAATGCATATATCTGAAGAGCAATGACAATGAACTGTAAACACGGATACAGGAACGGCTTTTGCAGAATGCAAAGCGATGCGAATCTATAGCGCCGCTGACTGAGCCGTCACGGGGAAACATGCAGGCCGCTGAAAATAAATAACTAATAAAGAAACGAGCAATGGCATGCGCGTTGCGCTGGGCAACGGTTCCCTTGCAGCTGTTGCAATTGCGCAGACCGGGAAGAGCACACATACGTACCTACCTGTGCTCTCAGAAGCACTAGCGAAAAACGACGCGGGATTACAAGCAGCGCATCGGTATAGTCGCCTTTAAGCTGCGTTAGCGACTAAAGCCAATTAACGCGATCGTTCGGTAACGAAGTTACAGCAGTGAAACTCGATATCCACTGTTGCGGCACGAGAACCTGCAGCGCTGTTTGCTACATTCAGCGGCCGTATTGAACGTCCACACACTCACGCACGCACGCACAGACACATTCACGTGAGAGGTAGACAGAGATGAAGTATACAAGCCCGTAGAGTGAATATGAGGTTATTCACGCTGTCAAGTATATAGTACTGCAATATGCAAATTCGTAAATGCCGGCCTTTCAGAGTGGACAGAGGCCTTCCGGCCTACTGACAGGAATTAGAAACTCAATCGACCGCTCCATATATATATATATATATATATATATATATATATATATATATATATATATATATATATATATATATATATATATACTCGAACGATATACGGCGAGCAGTCTTCCGGGATGTATATGAGGAGGCGCACTGCAGTCGTATCGGTGGCAGAAGCGGAAGCGTCGTCCGTTGTCGCATTTTTCTCAGGGCCGCATTGTACGCCCGTATACGCAGGGCGCAATGCCGCCTGTGTCTTTCACGGTGTGACACCGAGGACGAATCGACCGACATTGCAGCGTATATGTACGACACTATAGCGTTGCGGATGAGAGCGAACGTTGTTGTCGCACGCCTTAACGCAGCAAGCAGCGTTCGACGTCTGTCTGGCCAGCTCCATCATGTGTGCGTGTGTACAGGGTGTTTCAGCGAACACTTTCAAAATATTTTTAAAGGTTGCCTGTGGCAGATAGGTCAATTCTGGTTTATGAGCCGGTCTACTCGAAGCGGCGGACGCTAATTGCACAAAAAATTGAAGTACAAAATTGACTAATTAACAAGAATTCACTAATTAACTCTTTAGCTAGTTATGACCCATCTTGCAATTTACAAATTATAGCAGTTACTTGTGTGCTTCAGAGCATGAAACGACGTTTTGTTAACAAATTAACTGAAACGCCACTGCATTTCTCCGCAATGTTTGGGAATTTATATGTCGAAACTGTTGTCGTCCTGAGAATTCGTTCCAAGTGGAACGAATTCTCGGTGTTTCACGTAACTTGAACCAAGGATTTTGAAAAAAAGTGGTTAACCGCAGCTGAATGAAACCAACGGAATATGGTTTGCCGTCATGTGGCACTCCTTAGAGTATTTTTTTTATAATCCGTTAGTTAGTTAATTAACGAAGACCAATCTTTGTAAAATTCTTAATATTCTCTTTAGAGCCTTGTGCGTTTGGCTGCGTTGTAGAGTGGCTTCACAAACAACCGATCCAGCCTTTTGTGGTAAGGTACACGCTGCGTGCCGATTATTCTCCGCGTTTAAAGAAGGCCCGCGAAATATGAAATAAGACCACGTGATTGCGCTATCGTATTGCAGCGCCCTCAACCGTGCGTCGAGCCTATCGCCCATCAGGGACGACGGCACTTCCTTTCCGCGTGCCACCCGGCAAACACGCTGACGCACTGTGAAGCCGATGCCTAAAGAGTCGCGGACGCTCGATCACTTCGCCACAATCAGCGCGCACGGTTCTTTCGCGCGAAGCGCGGTTGAGAGCGCCGCAATGCGATAGCGCGTGGGCGAAGTCACGTGGCTTTATTTTATATTTCGCGGGCTTTATTTAAACGCCGAAACCAAATAGCCGCGCCAGTATGCGCGTTGCTACAAAAGAAAAGTGGATAGGTCGTTTCTGAACCCCCTCTACAACGCAGCGAAACGCACTTGGCCATGAAGTTAAAAATTTTGCATAATTGATCTTAGTGAACTAATTAAGCGGAATATAAAGATACTCTAAGGAGCGCCACACGACGGCAAATCGTATGTCGTTGGTTTCATTCAGCTGTGGCTAACCACTTTTTTCAATATCCTTATGTTCAAGTTAAGTGAAATGCCGTGTAATGTGTACGTATACTCAACCAGCGAAACAAACGAAAAGTTACGGCATACCCGACGCACTTACCGAAATCGATGTAAAGCGAAGCTTCCTCGAATCGTTTCAATCATGCAAGGACACGCACCACGAGTGCGATTGCACTTTAATTATTTTCAACTTGTGTAATAGTTTACCTGCGCGACAGATGAGTGCATAGGAGCCGTATATGGTAGTTTAGATGGGTGAATATTTCCTCGCACTATCTTCGTTTCTTTGTTGGAGAGATAGTTGTCTACTTGCGGAGAGAAAAGGATGACTCATATATGTCTTCTTTTATTTGGCACCTAAGCCGCAGCATGCAGATTGATTGATTGATTGATTGATTGATTGATTGATTGATTGATTGATTGATTGATTGATTGATTGACACTTTTATTAGAAAGGATGGCCCGTGGCCTAAGATAGGGGTAAGGGATCAGGTGAAAGGAAAGATGCTTGCCTCCTTAGTAAAGGACGGCAAATTTAAGCGTTAATTCTTCTGGTGGCAACTGCTTGCGGTGCGACCCAGTCTTCGTACGATGCCCCTTCTAGAGGTCGGGTGTGATTGTTCCTCAGGCTGACTGTTGGCTCTTTTCGAGGAGCAGTTTGTTCTAGAGCAACGAGATGGCGCTTCCGGCGGCACGCCGCGCATCGCCTCAGCGGCAGCGCACGACTACGAAACCATTAACGCTTCCGCTTTGCTTCTGTGCAATCAGCTGTCGGAAATGCAACTGAAGGAGGAGGAAAGAAAGGAAACGTAGTGAGGCGAACCAGACGCAAGTCCGGTTTGCTACCCTACACATGGGAAGGAGATTAAGGGAAAGAAGAAAGGAGAGGGAGGGAAGAAGGTACTATCAGTGTCGACACGTGCGGTTGTCCGTAACTTCACTCCTATAATCGGTTAGTGAGGCCAGTCGATTTCACGAAACGTAGCAGTGCCCGCGTTGCTTTTTAAGCCTGTGACGCGTGGGGCCGTGGCCCGAGAATCTTAGCCTGAAAATGTTCTGCTAAGCGGTTTTACACCCTCCGAAGACCGTCGCGTTCGATCTCATAGAGATCACAAAAACACAACACTTGCTCAATCGTCTCTTCACAGTTGCACGGGTCACAGATCGGTATGTCGGACATTATAATAAGGAATGAGTAGGCTTTCGTAAAAGCCACCCCTAACCAGAGGCGGCAAAGTTGCATCACGGAAGAAGAAGTTCGATGGAATCTGCAGCTTCAATGTAGGATCCAGCCAGTGGAGACGGCAGTTGGAGGAAATCGGGGTTTTTTACAAAGTTTCAGTCTTGGTTTGAGCAAGTAAACGAAGAACCCTAGCAGCGTCTGTCCTCGATATGGGTGTAGGAAGGATCAGGGTTTCTTTATGGGCTGACCGGGCGGCATCATCAGCAAGGTCATTTCCGACCATGCCGCAGCGCCCCGGAAGCAATTGGAAGATGATGTCATGTCCGTCTATGAGGGCTTGGTGGAGAACTTCTCTGGTCTCAAACACCAGTTTTTCATGGGTCTTGCGTCGTAAGGCTGACTGCAGACTCTGAAGGGCTGCCTTGGAGTCACAAAAAACGACCCACTTTCGAGGTTTGGCTTGTGCGATGTAATTACCAGCGACACGTAGAGCGGCAAGTTCTGTTGCCATAGAAGTCGTTACATGGGACACTTTGAAAGTAATTGTAACTTGTAAGGCCGGGATGATAACAGCGCCTGTGAAGCTGGTGGCTGAGACAGATCTATCGGTGTAAATGTGCGTTCTTTGTTCATATGTCTCGTTCAGTAATCACAGTGTGAACTGACGTAGATCCACTGTTGGATGACGGTGTCCGTAATTCCCGGAATCGTGAGGTGTACTTGTGGCTGTCGTAGGCACCACAGGAGTACCAGTGGTCTTGGTGCTGGTGTAAAGCCCGATGGAAGCCTTGATGTGTCGCAACAAGTTTGGAAAATGTGGCTTGAGGTCTCTGTGCTGGCAAAGCAGCAAATGTAGTGACTGGGCAATGTGTGCTCTAAGGTTTTCAATCGTTATATGTTGGAACCAAGTAATCTCCAGCAATCATGATTGCTGCGTGAGTCGAGGCGCAACGTGGTATTCCAAGACATATCCGTAAAGCCTGGCCTTGTAAACTTTCGAGGGTACGAATGTTTGTTTTACATGTGTTCACCGAAACCGGCAAGCTGTACCGTGTAAAGCCCATACCCAGTGCTCTGTACAGCTGCAGCACAGAACGTACCGACGTGCCCCAGGTTTTTCCTCACTGGAACCTCAATATATGTACAATCGAAATTAGTCTCCGCTTCAGGTAGACGCAGTGGGGACTCCATGAAAGGTCCCTGTCAATAATCACACATACGAAGCGGTGAGACTTCTGGTATTTGATAACCTGGCCATTGAGAGGAACAGAATACGGTCTCATGGGCTTGCGCGTAAACGCGATTAACGCGCATTTTTCGATGGACACACCAATGCCTCGTTTGCGGAGATACGGACAAGTTAGGATGAACAAGGGTGGTTGCTTGGGCTCACTGACCGTCAAGAATATTGCCGGTTAAGACAGACAGACAGACGGACAAACTAGATAGATAGATAGATAGATAGATAGATAGATAGATAGATAGATAGATAGATAGATAGATAGATAGATAGATAGATAGATACGCAGGCTTGGTATGCTACTCCAGGTGAGATGGCGAGGGATGAGGGAAAGGGATAGATAGATAGATAGATAGATAGATAGATAGATAGATAGATAGATAGATAGATAGATAGATAGATAGATAGATAGATAGATAGATACGCAGGCTTGGCATGCTACTCCAGGTGAGGTGGCGAGGGATGAGGGAAAGGGAGAGATAGATAGATAGATACGCAGGCTTGGCATGCTACTCCAGGTGAGGTGGCGAGGGATGAGGGAAAGGGAGAGATAGATGAACAGATAACCGGCTCGGCATGCTCCTCCAGGTGAGATGGCGTGGAATGAAAGGAAGAGAGAAAAAAATCAACACAAGTGCTCACGTGCACAAGCACATACACGTACAAATGTTACATGCACTCAACTTGGCTTTCGCTAAACTGTTTCGCGGCTGTCTATCCCGGCTTGTGTAACACACCAGTGTTTATTTCATACAAATGCGTGTGATAAAAAAGGAAAAATTATCTGAGCCTCTCTATAAAGCGTCTGGGCGCTACGGCCGGATGCAAAAGCCAAGGCGCAGTACCAAGCAAGCGTGAGACGCATCGTCTTAAGCAAGGCGTGTTCTTTAAATGGGCACTAACAAGAATCATTAAATCAACTGTGCTTTTTTTTAACATTGTTTGCATTTCGTAGGGGGAAGAAGAATGGCTACTCGCTTTAAATAGAAGGCAGAACTTACCCTTTTGAATTTCGCGCGCAAGCCACGGCGTCGGTGATGTCAGTGCAACGTCATGGTTCCACGTCGTTTTCACACGTTTCGGCCGTTGTCCTCCAAAAAATGTTACCAAAAGTCTTCACATTGACAGAAGTGGTGATTTTGGCGATAATTGTATTAGGCTGGAGATGTTATATAACTTGGTTTATCGTCTGGCATGCTACTACGGGTATTATGTAAGAAGTATGTTGAGTCACTGCTTCCACTTGAATGAAATCAAGTCCTTCCTCATAGTTAATCAAGTAGCCCCGAGCGCACGGGGCGAAAATTCAGGGCGTTTACGAGAATCTGTTTGCTGTAGTTTCGGTGTCGAAAGCGATGTTTCGTTTTTGCGTGGCTTCCAGCTTATCAAGTGCTGCCCTTAGCAGGCTGTTGACAAAGGATGCCAATAGCCCAATTCTACGCAGTGTAATAGAGTCCGCCGACATACTTACTTATCGTGGGGTGTCCCTCATTGCCCAGTGGATACCTTCGCACGTGGGTATTGCTGGGAATGAAGAGGCTGATCGCCTCGCTTGTGGTCTCCTCGCTATGCTCACAGCACGCACGCTTCAACTTGTGCCCACAACGGGAGTGACTGCCCAGAAGTTTCTTGTATGACTGACAACGCCCGTGTGTTAATCCGCCGATACCTCCTAAAGCAGCACCCAGATCATCATCATCATCAGCAGCAGCAGCAGCCTGGTTGCGCCCACTGCAGGGCAAAGGCCTCTCCCATACTTCTCCAACTACACCGGTCATGTACTAATTGTGGCCATGTTGTCCCTGCAAACTTCTTAATCTCATCCGCCCACCTAACTTTCTGCCGTCCCCTGCTACGCTTCTCTTCCCTTGGAATCCAGTCCGTAACCCTTAATGACCATCGGTTATCTTCCCTCCTCATTACATGTCCTGCCCATGCCCATTTCTTTTTCTTAATTTCAACTAAGATGTCATTAACTCGCGTTTGTTCCCTCACCCAATCTGCTCTTTTCTTATCCTTTAACGTTACACCTATCATTCTTCTTTCCATAGCACGTTGCGTCGTCCTCAATTTAGGTAGAACCCTTTTCGTAAGCCTCCAGGTTTCTGCCCCGTACTTGAGTACTGGCACCCAGACCAACTTGTTGCAAATGGCGCGTTCCCTCCCGTGTTCGTGGTCGTGGCTTGCCTCGTAGTGCCAGAGCAATGCTAGTGAAATTAAGAGTTGCTTTTGTGTTGGTGCGCGAACGCTTGTATCGTCAAGGACGTGTGGACAGTCCGTCGCGTACGTCCTGTGTTTCCTGTGAGACACTTGCACGCCTTATATTGGAGTGTCTCGCATTCGTCACACAACGTGCACTGCTAATTAAGGAATATGTACTGATCGGACTCAAGTGTACGACCTTTGACGATTGCCTGTTTCATTTGTGTGCTTGTATATTTTCATATCTAATAATAATAATAATAATAATAATAATAATAATAATAATAATAATAATAATAATAATAATAATAATAATAATAATAATAATAATAATAACCAATCATTCGCTACAGGCAGATAGCTGACCAACCTGGTATTGAAATAGAAAGAGTTATTTACCGATCAAAACCTGCGAGATCAGGAGGCGCGCTCGGTGGTTATGTATTAACCTGGCCTTACTATTTTTTACTTGGTCTATTTAATTCCTTTGGGTCGAGTTTATCGCCTCTTCTTTCTTTGCTACACTCGCGACGCCTTACTTTTATTTATTTTTAATAGACTGTACATGTACTTCTTAATAAAGTCATGAAGGATGATACGAACGTCTCGGTTCTGAAGCGGACTGCAAAATCGGGTCAACACAATTTCGCTAATGTGGAGGGAACGGACTGATAAGTTTCGGGCTTTTCGGTTTTCGCGGCAGCTCGACGCGCCTGTAGGTTACCTGCCGATCCCCTCGGAACAACCGCGACCTGTCGTCCCCTGAGAGATTCGGCATCCAAAACTTCGATCCAACCTTACGTTCCCCCTCCCCCTCCCCCCTCACCTCGACTCCCCTATTCTTCCTGGCAACGTCACCGGCGTAGCCATATATCGCACGATACACTTCCTTCTTAGTTTCCCCTCCCTAATCGGCAATTAAACCACTCTTCCAAGGGTAGTTGTCCTGCGCTGCGTTTTCAACAGAAAAGAAAGGAGGGAGGGAGGGGGGCGGAGCGGGCGACACAATTACACAGGTATGCGAAAGCGCAACCGTATACCTTCGTTCGTTTCGTTCCTTCTTTCTTTTCTTTTTCTCTTCTTTATTCGCGTAACACGCCAGTGCAGAGACAACTATACGTGTATATATAAACTTGCACCAACAATAACGCCGTTTGTTGCACTGCTCACCCCCTCCCTGTCCACGTTTTCGTTGTCACCCCCCAGAGACCAGCCCGGCCGTCTCCTCCTCTTCTCGGTCGCTGTTTGCCGAGCGAATCAGTCTGGCAGGCTGGAAGGCCAGCCGCCAGTGGCAACAGCAATCTCGCCGTCGCAAGTTGGAACGCACTTCCGATTGTTTCCGGGTTTTTGTGTGGGTGCGTTATGCATATATACAGTGGCACTTCTCCGCTGATTTATCGTAGCACTGTCCAGCTCGCCTTACTATACACGTGGAACCACCCTATAATACGTTTCCCACGGCGGGGCCGAATGATTTGGATGTAGAGAATCGGGAAGAATCAATAACTAAATGTACAACGCGAGCACTGGGTTATGGAATCACGAGCACTGGGCTTCAGCGGTATTGCAGCGGCGGAAAGTTATTATTGAGGCTCTGCGCAGTGTTTAGTTTGCATGTATACGTACGGCCGTCGTTCTCGCATCGTTCGCTGTTTCGTAGCGAGATTCGTTTGCACGGCACTCCTGTAAAGCAACGAGCCGCGGTGGTGCATAAATTTCATAACAATTGAAATAGAAAGTGTATGTATCTGATACATACACTTTCTATTTCAGCTGTTATAGAAGGTATACGTACCGACGCGGCTAGGAAAGAATCGGTAGATTGAGTTGGAGGTGGGCGACAGATCAAAGCGCTTGATTATAAAGCTTCTCTATATATGACAAAGCAAATATTCAAATCAACAATCTTGCATTTCTTGTGTTTGCATTCATCTGTCGATGTTTAAGTTCCTGTGATAGGCACTCCCTTCAGTTTCGTACATTTTCTTTTTCTTTTGTCGATACGTAAGCGCGGAAATGGCTCATTGCTCCTTTTTTTTTTTTTTTTTTCGGAGCGGAATGATACAACTAGATATGCCATCGTACGGCAATGAGTGTGCGTTGAAATGATGGGGTGCACCCCTAATTCACGAAGGCAGCTGTTTCCTCAGAAACAGGAAATACAGCTTGAAGGGGTGTACGGTAGCGCGATTAAAAGACGGTACAAAAGAAGACACACAGACACACACACACAGAGAGCTGTGTGTGTCCCTGTGTGTCTTCTTTTGTCCCGTCTCTTAATCGCGCTACCGTAAGCCCCTTCAAGATGCATTACCAACAAGCCCACCATTGCAACCCTCGTGAGGAAATACAGTGTCAAGTACAGAATTAGTCGGTTTATACATTGATCATAAACAAAAGTTCACAGTTTGTTTCTTTTTTTTTTTTTACAAAAGAACAAGGCGCAAGTTGGTTGACCCAGATACTCCAGTTACGGGCAAAACTTACATTCGAGTAACGTGGTGTATTTCTACTTCAAAGCATGCTTGATCCACACCTAAGTCACCGAATTCGTCCTTCGATTCGGTTGATTTATGGATTGAAGATACCATTTATTAGAGCGATAAAGCTTTTGACGCGTCTTCACAGCATTAGCATATATACTGCATAAGTGTAAAGTGTGTTTATTCGCTCAATTCAATTCAACAATTCAGTTCAACCTTATTAACATTTATCGAAACTGCAAAGAATGTTCAGAACCTTCACCGGCTCAGTCACTCTTGCAGCCTTTACGTGCGCTTAGCGCCGGTGCGTGATAACGCTTTTTTTTTTTTTTTCTTTCCCGAAAGGCGAAATGAGGTGCCCGGAAGCCCGTGCTGTTGCATCGAACACCTCTCTCTCTCCGTGTCATCTCCCCAGCCCCAAGTCGAACCTACCCATCACGGACATACTCGGCCAGCCAAGCGACCGGTCGAACGTACCGCTCCGTCTGCGGGCGTATAGGCTGGCGGCCTCTCGCATGCGTCGAAAAAGGCGGGAAGCAGATATACATACACCGTGCGTGGGAGACTTTTAGGAGACGGGTGTCATCGACTCTGTATGCACACACACCCCCAGCTGGCGGGCCGAGCATCGCAGCGCGAGCCGCGCCAGCTCGGCGGAGAGGGCGAGAGACAGAGAGGAGCCGAGGGAGAGGGCTTCATCGATTGGCAACGAGCCGCGCGTGCCAGAGAAAGGGCCGGCCACGCTAGGCCAGCTCTCTCCTCGAAACTTCTCGGCTCCGCTGTACTCTCCCTTTCCCCTCCCCCAGCCCGCGAACGTCTCCCTCTCTCTCGCTCACGCATAGCAGAAACAGCCGCAACGTGGAGAGGACCATCTCCCTTTGTGCATGTACGTGCATTACTACACACGACTCGGAGAACTCCGCATGGCTGGCATGCGTGCAGTCTGGCCTAGGACACGCAACCGTAATCTAGCGCCTGCCCGGCGGGCCACCCTTTCCTTACCGCTGAACAGCCGCGAGACCGCCGATTAGACAGCGATGTTGGCTGCGTTTGGCTGGCGTCTTTGCGGGCAGCGAACGCGCGTTCCGAGGGTTCGAGGCTCCAGGCGGCCCCCCGCTGTAGCCTACCGCGCGCACCCAGTCCTGTCTACAAGGAGTTTCATTGGATTCGCCCGAACTTCCAGGACATTCCCGCGCTTTCGTCCGTGCGTTCTGTCTCCTTATTCTTTCTGTGGCCCCCTCCCACTACTTAGGGTAACAAACTGTGTTTCTCTTCCGGTTAACATCCTTGCTTTCACCATCTCTCTCTCTCTCTCTCTCTCTCTCTCTTACGAAGCTGAAGGGGCTCAAAGGGGTGGTGGGAGGGATCAGTTCAAGGGGGTACTGCACGTCGATATTTCGCTTCGCCGCTGCAGGTTGCAGTTGCTTCTCCTTTCGCTCGCGGTGCAGACTTCAAGCTGGAGGAGCACGCCGGGGGCTCGTCTGGCACGACTACACGCAACCGGTGCTGAAATGGCGTGAACCAAGTCACGAAGCTCGTAGCGAATCGAGTGGAGCGATGCCAAGATCAAAGCGAGAAATCGTGCGTTGCGTGTTTCGTGTCGCGCTACCTGAACTTGGAACGACCCTGATTTCTCGCGGAATGAAACGACTGCAATCGGCTGGGTGCTACTGCCGAAAGGCTTTTATACACGGGCTTAATTATGGGAGCCATTTTCCTGCCACTTCAGCACTGTAGGAAACAAAAAAGGAAAGCTTCGTATATATGCAACAGTAAAGAGGTGGCGCAGATGCAGCTGCGCTTCTGCATTTCCATACCCAGAGTATGGTCCCACACATTTGCAGCAATTACGGGCGTCCAATAATATTACAACGTACAAACACTATAATTGATCAACACCCAAATACACAATGCAAAAGACCATTTGTTAAAGAAAGGAAGAAGAAAAAAAAGGGGTGGGTAGGTAAAGGCAATTACAGCGTTACCGATACGTTAAGTCATATGTACTCGTGAGCAAAACTTTACACACCATGATATCGGCAAAAAAATATTTTTAATTTCGTCTAGTATAGCCGTGCAGCGTGGAACTGTCTCAATGCATCGCATTGGGCGGACAAGCGCTCATGGACTGTGTACCACTTGGTTTCAGCCGGCCTGCCTGGGCTGCAATGAAAAAAAAGAAAAGTTTTTCTGGCGCCTCTATTGGTATCCACACTTTTAACTCGCGAGTTTGCAGTTTGGTACAACAGGTAAGATGCACCATCATATACTTACGGCGTAACAGAGTGCACGGGTGACGTTTGTATTTCAACATATATGGTAACAGATTGAAAGAAGACTCCGTAAGAATGTGCGCCCGCCGCGTGGCCGGGATTCGATCCTGCGACCTCGAGCTTATATGGCAGCCTAACACCATAGCCACTAAGCAACCACGGCGGGTACGAGGCGTGTCGGCGAAGGAATTGCAGGCGACTATACAAGGTGTCCCAGCTAGCTTCAGCCAGAGTTAAAAGATATGCAAATTCCACGTAGCTGGACAGAACAAAAGTAATGTTGTTTGCCGTCGCTTGGAGAAACTCAAACTATATTTGTTTTCATTCCACCGAATTAGATAATTAACTTTAATTAATTAATTAACTTCTAAAGTATTATAATTTGATGAAAGGCGGCCACCGACCCCGAAGCTATTCTGTCGCCGGCCAACGAAGGCGCCCGAGTTGTAACATTTTGCGAAACATTTCGATATGGTATGATTGTACTTGTAAGCGGCGCGTTGTGGTGTTCTATGTGTAGGATAAGTGTCTTTGGTGTACCGCGTTGAGTGAGTGTCATTTTCATTTATGCCAGTCATCTGACGTAGAATGCTATAGGCGTGCCGTGATGCAAGCCTATGTAGCTTTCTCCAAGGAACTGCTATTTTCCTTCTCTCGATTGTGAGACAGACCAGCTTGCGGAATACAGAGGGTATACTTGTGAACGCCTTCGCAGACACGCAAGTTAGCTTTGGATTTCAAGATTTGGTGATTGCAACATCACATTCGCAATTATATTATTATTATTATTATTATTATTATTGCTGCTGCTGTTGTTGTTGCTTCTTTCGCGAGGATACTTATTCTTTATTTATGTTGTTTGCCGCGGCTAAATGAAGCGGGCAATCGCTTTCATTACCTGCCAAACTCAGTAGCAATTAATTCGCTCATACAGTTTCCACCGACAGCTCAGCCTAACTAATCTATAGTGGTCACTGTGTGCAGGCTTCTTCTCTTTCTATCTCTTTCTTTATTTCTTTCTTTCGTGTGCATTATTCAATACTTGATTGTTTAGTCAGCGCACTAATTCGCGTACTTTTTTTTCTCGTGCGCATCCGTCTTCCTTGCGGTGCTCTGGAAACGAACGTAGCGATCTTTCACAACGTTGAAAAAGAGAGAGAGAGAGAGAGAGAGAGAGAGAGAGAGAGAGAGAGAGAGAGAGAGAGAGAGAGAGAGAGAGAGAGAGAGAGAGAGAGAGAGAGGCTGCGGTGGTGTTGGAGGCTTCGCAAGCTTATTTTGGGACACGGATCCCACTAAGGAGAGAGCTATATACCCGTGACGCAACCGAAGACGACGAGTCATCTCGTGAAAGTGACGAGTTGGAGTGTCTCACTCGCGACACACAGATTGCGTGAAGACAAATAATACGCCGGACCGTCGCTGAAGTTAACACGGAGTTGGGCGACCAGGTTGCTTCTTTGAAAAAAACACACGAATCCGTCCGTATCAGGGTTGAAAGGGACACAATACGAACGGAAATAAATAATTTGATCTCTCTAGTGAATTACGCCCCTATTTTGAAAAAGAAAGACCGCTCTTGCCGTCAGAAGAGGCTCGACAAGCCAGAAAAGATGCAAAATAAAAATAAAAAGAGAGGAAGGGCGGGTGGCCGACGCCGTCTTGATGTTCCCGCTCCAGCCTGCCGCGACGTCATGGAATTTTGATGGCGTCTGCCTGGGACTATCTAGTTCTTTATTGGCTTTTTAACATAACATTAACAATACTATTACTTCTATTGGTAGTAATAATAGTAGTATATGTGCACTCAGTATTTCTGATTAGTGTATACGCCCCTTATTTGTGTGAAAAGGAGAGGAAGAGATGAGTGCAGCGCCGTAACTGTCTCTCACAGGAGGGCACCTCAACAGCACTGCACGGGGAACCCTTATTTAACTAACGTACAATAGAATGGGAGGCGCGCATCAGCAAGTACCGAACAAGTACGTGTTGCTTATATCTTAGGTGATACACAATCAGAACTGGCTCCGTGCATCAAATGGCGGAAGGCTGTACCCATTTTCAGCCGCTAATAGATTTGTGATTCTGCCATTGCACTGTTTTTTTTATGCGCTTTATTCCT
The DNA here is from genome assembly GCF_050947875.1 of Dermacentor variabilis. Lineage (NCBI taxonomy): Eukaryota > Metazoa > Arthropoda > Arachnida > Ixodida > Ixodidae > Dermacentor > Dermacentor variabilis. Next base: position 117,963,854 of record NC_134572.1, on the reverse strand, counting down.
CGATTTGTTCAAAAATTCTTTTGTGTGTTTCTTTTTCTCGCCGTTCTATAGAGACGGTTTCGTAGCGCACGCTGTGGTTGGACGTTCGCATGCCGCCTGTACAGCGCGCTCTGACATGGATATCGTCCGCCACTCGTTCTTATTTCCGTCTGTTTCCTAGCTTTTTTTTCTTTTACTTGTTTCGTGTTTTTTTTTTTTCTACATTCCTTAGCCGCCGGAGCTTATCCTTGATGATTAGGATAGCTGGCTCCTCGACGGCCTATTTTCCAGCTGTCTCATCCTTCAATAAAAAAAGGAACATCGATATAGGGAACCAGCCCTCTTCCTGATTAGCTGAAGTGACTCGGAGCTATATAACCCTTTTACATCACCATACCCATGGGCGCCTCATGACAGTGCCTGCCCTTGAGCGCCTTCTAACGGTGTTTACTTGCTTGTCTACATGATGACCACGGCGGTCACATGCACGGCTCATACAGCCGGTATTTCAGCAACCACGGTGACCAGTGAGTGTAGACGACACAAAACTTTTGTACAAGCTGCAGAGGTATATAGTGCAAGTATACCGTTTACTTATCCATTCCGTCTGCACTGCAATCTTATCGTGCGGAAGTTACGCATGTTTTACCGGCTGAAGGCGACGAATGTAGCAGCCTGGTGCTTACATTTACCCTTATGTTCTATAGTATTTACAGCGGTAAATTTGTAAGACTGTGACGGCCGCCCGCCTGCTGGCGTTAACTGTACGTGCAACAACTTCGAAGTTGTTCAGGAATATATACGTGACTGCGCGCGCTGAAAAGCTGGAAATGAGTTTGCGACCTATACTCCGACCACGTCATTCTTGTCGCCAGCGCGGATCAGATAGCTTAATTTCGGAAAGGTTTTCTGATTATTTACAGCGCACATTAAAATGTATTCGCATACGGGTGGCCAAAAATGTTGCAAGTTGCTGAGATATTGCTAACCTGCTGTCTTATTCACGTCGCTAGAAAGAGCGGTGCCCGCCTAGCTATCATTTAAAGTTTGACTTCGCCGCTATAAAAGGTGACGTGGTTCTAGTAACTCAGTCGTACTTGCCTGGAGAGGCTGCAGCGCCGACTTGCATGCTTGTCGAAGCTAAACATTTGCGTGATATGGTAGTGCCGTGCTGCAATGGCGGTATGACGCTGTTGTCGCTGCAGGCAGTGTTCTACATAGCCTGGTATAGTCATTAGCGGCAACATAAGATTGCCGGTCATTGGCTATTTGGCGGTTGAGTTTCTTGTACTCACCTTGCGGAAGGGTGTACACGACGAACGGTCGTAAACATGGGCACTCCTTGCGCATGTGCAGGTGGATCACTGAAGCTCGCTCACGCAGCCTCATCGCGCGCCACTTGCCATGCAGACTCTGGCGCTGTGTTTGCCGTTCACGACGGAGCACGTCTTCCTTCTGCTTCTTCCGCATTTTAAGTTAATAGTGATGTAGTACTAAGCTGTAGCACTAGTTATAAGTACTACTGTAGTACTGTAGTACCCGACCTCTCGGCGGAACATTACCGCAGCGGCCGGCGGCGGCTGAAGCCTATTCCGAAGGCGTGCAATGGCGCGGCACGCCTGTGGCGGCGCCCGGTGAGCGAACTGCTCGTTGTAAAAGGCCTATATAGCTCTACAGCACGAGGGTCCGTGTGCTCGATTACTTGAGTAAAGTAGCTTAAGACTTGGGGGCTGGCTTCGATGGCATGACTTGAGTTATGGCGTACATGGTATAGGTAGTGAATGTCTAGTCGCGCGCGGCCTCTGGATTTTTCCATCATTGTGCCCGCTTGTCTTCCTCGATTTTTGATGCAAGACTCAAATTGCCGCTTTTTGAGCTTGTTCTTAAACGAAGTATAGGTGCTGTATACGCAGGTATATATGATAGCCACATGTGTACAGGTGCGTGCAATGGGGGTGCGGACAAAATGGGCAGACGGATGTACACCTAGTCCCTGCTATACACTCAGCTATTTCCCGCTTTCCGTAGCTGCTCGTGGCAGCTACAGGAAGTTTTCAATGACCTGCCAACTTACTCGTTCTTAACTGTTCGTCCTCCTCGCGGATAGGAAATTGGGACATGTCAGGGTGGTAGGGAGGCGATGGCAGAAGTGCGAATTGTCTGATGTTGTCCCGATGATGACGGGGCTCTCCTTCTGAAATCCCGGAAAAAAATACCAACACGGGAATTCTGATCCTGGTTTCAACTATGAGGAAGCTGTATACAGAGTATACACAGAGCGACTTTACTCACTTGCTCGTTGCACGTAACACTTCGACGATGGAATTCGCCCCGGTTTCACCAATTCCGAGTTATATTCGCTCGCGAGCCCGACTTGCGATAACAGATGCCGACCGGACACTGCCGTGGCGAACCATTTCTTTAGTGCCCCGTGTGAGGTTGAGCGTCGCATTCACGAACGCCTTTTTCGTGCCTCATCACCGACGACTTCTCTCGCCAAAGGTCAACGGCACCGCAAGTCACTCTTGCGAGGATATGATGAAACTCTAATGCCCGCGCCACTGTCCATTCTTCGATGAGCTCTCAACGAGATGCACCCGCCGTCGTTGCTCAGTGGCTATGGTGTTGGGCTGCTGAGCAGGAGGTCGCGGGATCGAATCCCGGCCACGGCGGCCGCATTTCGATGGGGGCAAAATGCGAAAACACCCGTGTGCTTAGATTTAGGTGCACGTTAAAGAACCCCAGGTGGTCAAAATTTCCGGAGTCCTCCACTACGGCGTGCCTCATAATCAGAAAGTGGTTTTGGCACGTAAAACCCCAAATATTATTATTATTAAACGAGATGCGCTGCGTGCTATAGGCTCAGCCGCTTACTATGGCCTCCGAGATGGGGCGCCGCGCGACGCCCGATCTTGAATGTCATAGTATACGCAGCAATCTTGGAGGCCATGCGCTTACACGACAGACCGGTCTCGGAAGCAAACATCCACCAAAGGGCGCTAATGCACTTCTTGAAGGCAGTGAGTGAACATTCATTTGCACACTGACATTACCTGCTTCTTACCTTTCTTTCCACTCGAACCCTTTCCACGTATATATAGTATAGCCAACCGGACGTGACTATACCATGGTTAACGTCCTTGTCTTTCATTCTTTGTGTATATATATATATATATATATATATATATATATATATATATATATAATGAATTGTGGAGATGGCACACACTCACTCTGGGGATTGGCCAACAAACGGGTTATTATACCAGTGATTACAGTATAAGTGCAACTTAAACACGAATGATTCGATGACTGACTGCCAATTCGTCTTGTGTTTCTTGTTTTTGTTTTTCTGCTTTTTTCCCCCCTCGCTTCCGTCTGTGTCGAGCGTGCCCCGCGTAGCGCGTGCCAAGTTTCTGAAGCGGAACAAGGCCGAAAGTTGTAAAAATAGAATAATCTATTCTGTTCGCCCCCAACTACCACCCCGGCGCGTTTTTAACGCGGCTTCGCTGAAGCGTTGTTGTAGTATACGACGTGTCAGATGTTTACGTACGTCGAACGGTTTGGTGCATTCCGTCAACCACACTTACAAAAAAGAAAAAAAAAACTTTGCAGCAAGTCATTCTCGGGCACACACATGAGTGAGCGAGCGAGCGTGGGAGTGGGCGAGCATAATTTACGCTAATATACGCTAATATACGATTTTGCGAAGGTGCATAAAAATATTTTTCATCGTAATAAGACGCCCCGTTCAATCAAACCATCAATCAAATTAAAACACAGACAGGCTAATGTAGGTATGGGTCAGACATCGTTCGCTTGACGTAAAGCATGCACCACGTTGCTAGAACGTAAGTTTTGCGCACAACTGCGTATGTAGGTCAACCAGCGTGCGGGCGTTAGCGCCACAAGAGTGACGACTCTCACGCGTAGTCACCCCGTGTGAGTGAACGTGAATGAGAAAGGAGTGCCCGGAACGTGTTCACTTCCACCGCCAGCTAGGCCCTGGCTATCAGCATGCACGCGCACGGCAGCTTTTTTATCAGTTCGGTTATCTCGGTGCAACACTCGTGCTTTTTCACCGATAGCGCTGTTATTACTTAGGCAGCGTAACCGACGCTGAAGCCACATTCAAAGGCTGACAGGAGTTATATACGCCTTGCTGCGCGGCAAAAGAAAGAAAGAAAAATGAATTCCATGGCGATTTAACGGTAAATGCGAAGGAGATGCGTTAGCATTAGGTCGCACTTCTTTGGGGGTCCCTGATCCATGATTTAAACCGCGTTCACAACATTACAAAGTGTTGTTCAGAAGCTCATTCGACGCTTCAGATACACTCTTTTCAACTGTGGCACTCTTAATGCTCACGCATTAAAAAAGAACAAAAAAAAAAGAAACGCACATCGTGTGCAACAATAATAGTTAGCACATAGCTGGCCTGCAAGTTTGCGAAACCGACCACGCGCTACCCCATCTTGTCTCAGCGCTCCATCGCGAGGCTTCCCGACACTGAATAAATCCTCGCCGGAGTTAGAAGATCGCGAAGTGACTGAGTAGGGCGCTTTCTCTTGTCACGAATATGAATTTCACTGACGCACTTACGGCAACTGCTACGTGGGAGAGCAGCACGAAGGTTTCTTTCTTTCTTTCTTTCTTTCTTTCTTTCTTTCTTTCTTTCTTTCTTTCTTTCTTTCTTTCTTCATGTGTACATTGTTCATGCTATCCATCTGTTATCGCCCTGTTTTGCTTCCATTGTTTTTCTGAGCGTAGCCGTCCTCCAAGATAGAAAAGCCTCATTAGAGGTGGGGGAGGAGGAGGGGGTCGTGGTGAGGGAGAAAGAGACGCACTATTCTGCCGCCCTACAGGAGGACGCACGGCGATGCACTTCTCTCCCAATTCCACTTCCTCAAGCGTAGGGTAGCCAACCGAGCGCGTGAACTTCTTTCATCTCTCTCTCTCGAAGCCTCAGAGGAAGAAGTTCGCCTGGCCGTGTTCACTGAATGCTTTGTCCTGGCTTTCAGGCTGCGACTTTCCAACAGCTGTAACGTTTCCAAATGCGTTTAATGACTTCGGATCAACCGCGTACATTTATGACACAGAGATGAAAATGTAAATATCAAACGTGGCGTCGACATCGATCAGGCACCCCATATGCAAATGCCAGATGTTCCCAGAAACGTATACACATGGGCTCGCGTAGTGACATTTCTGACACATTGCACACAGGCGCCTCTTTGAAAACACTTGGCCCGATGACAATTGCGCGCTGCATTTTCGGCGATAAAGCGCTCCGGAACCCGCAATTGTCCAAAATCTCATTTGTGGACGCATATATTCTTTGCGCAAATCACGTAAAGCCTTTATTTATACGCGAAACTAAATGCGCGTTTTCTGCGATTCATGCTTTTAGAACAATCATGTACGGGCGGAATACGTAATTCGCCGAAAATAAAATTTCGCTTAAACGAAACAAAATTTTGTTATTTTTTTTACATCTACACGCGATCAGCCTGGTGATCGGCATCGAGGTTTCACCTAGCAAAGTTAAGGCTTGTACGTGACGAATTATATGTAATTAATTACTTGAAATCAATTACGTTTTTTGGTATAATTTTGTAATTTGACGATAATTTCTTTTACTCGGTAGCTCACTATAATTCAATAACTTTTTTTTTTCAGTAACCAACTAGATGTAACCAGTTACAGTTACCATACATGGTAACGGAGAAATCATTTTTCTCGGAAAACAATGCACGAAATGTGATGAAGATTGTTGCATTTACGACAAAAAAGCTAAATATCTAGCGACTGTAGGAAGCGTATTTTCGTTTTATTGTGGCGATATTTTTATAAAAATTGTCGAAGAGTGCTGATCCTTAGAAAATAATATTGTCAGGCTTAGAACTCCGCAACTCAGCAAGGAAACTCGATATCACCATTTTTTAAACCGCATCTAATAGTATATCTAAAGCGGATAATATTAGTGTATTATATATGGCTTTCAAATACTAAATATGAGTATGACTTTTGCAGAACCCTCGTAAGCACTGCAACAAATTCACGTAAGATCTAAATTGGTATATCGTATTTATCCGCTTCAGACGCTCTAACGGATGCAATTTACAGAACTGTTATATCTGGTTTGGTGTAGAGTTACGGATTTGAAAACCTCGTGCTTTTGTTTTTCTTTTACTTAACTTACCGATTTTCGGCAATCTTGCAAAAAAAATTCGAGGCTATAAATAAAAATTCCGCTTCCAACAGTCACTACCATATCACTGGCCCTATCGGGAGCGCCTTCCCTATACGCGCCAGCAACATTGAAGCGCTGCGCTTCATAGAGGACTCAAAGCAAACCATCGCGGCATTGGGTATAACCACAACCTTGTGGGCAAGCTGTTCGTACTTTACACAACACAAACCTCCTCTCGAGCGCTGACAAAGAGCGAGTTTTCGTTGTCGCTGCACATGTCTTCGCAAGCAAACGAGGGAAGATATACCGAAGGAACTTCTTCAAAAGCAATTGTGTTATCGAAGACAAACAACGTGTGAAGGGCTGCAGAGGACGCAGCTGATAGTGCCAGCGGCTACACCTCGTTCTGTTTACTGCATTTGTGCAATGTCAATAAAAGTAGGGACGAAAGTAACGTTAAAGTAATCGATAGCGTCTTTACTATCTGTTCAATTACCTTCGTGTGACCGCGATTGGCGACTATAATCAACTATATTTTTGAAAGAAGTAATTCTAATCCGTTCGTATTTTCTTTTCTGTAACATGCCGACTTTTCTGTGCCGATTTAAAGCATTTTCTGCCTGCTATACAATTATAGTATACTCAGGATCAATAAGCACCGCGACTTCTTAACCGTACAAGAAAGGGGGTTAACCGAGAGCCCTATATTTATTATTCATATCATAAGAAGCCAACAAACAATGACACCGAGGACAACATAGGGGAAATTAGCTGTACTAACTAACTGAGTTGAAGAAATTATAAATTAATGGAAATAAAAGCGCATGAAAAGACAACTTGCCGCAGGTGGGGAACGATCCCACGTCTTCGCATTACGCGTAATGCGAATACGTGGGATCGTTCCCCCACCAGAGGCAAGTTGTTTTTTCATCCACTTTCATTTCCATTAATTTATCATATATATATATATATATATATATATATATATATATATATATATATATATATATATATATATATATATATATATATATGTGCTGTGGCTGCAAAGCCGCCTTCGGTAACTGTAAGATTATTTCTATAGAAGCAAATCAGCGCTTACTAGGTTGAAACAGCACGTGCGGGTGAATATTGCATATGACGTGCTTCGATCCGTAGCCTTGCGCGAGCGAGAGTCGACGTTCTTTTTCAATTTTTTTTTTTAGAAAGCCACCTTCGACATGTGCGATAACGACATGAGAAGCACCGTGCGTGCATGGTTATCTCGTTTTGTTCTGGCGATCAGCATAAAGAAAACTGACGTTTTGCGAAAAGTGCAGTGCTGCGTGTGTCTTCTTTCTGGTTCTCTTCGCGGGATTCCTGCGCTGTTCCCCTGTGACGAAGAGAAAAAAAAGGGGGGGGGGGGGTTTTACGTGCCAAAACCACTTTCTGATTATGAGGCACGCCGTAGTGGAGAACTCCGGAAATTTTGACCACCTGGGGTTCTTTAACGTGCACCTAAATCTAAGTACACGGGTGTTTTCGCATTTCGCCCCCATCGAAATGCGGCCGCCGTGGCCGGGATTCGATCCCAGGACCTCGTGCTCAGCAGCTTAACACCATAGCCACTGAGCAACCACGGCGGGTGAAGAGAAACCAACGCGCCCGCAATAATGCCCAATGTATCACATATGCCTACACGGAGAGCTTGTTGCCTCAAAATGGTGAATTACGCGCGGGAAGCTTAACGCACAAAGCCCAAAGTTATGCTTTTGATATACGCATGGAGTGAAGTTCCACCTGTGGATAGTATACAGCAAATCAACTACTCACTGATTAATTGCTACACTAATTAGGTTAAAACTGAAATAACGTTTCATTACATTTTTTCTCTCTCGCGCCAATGTGCTCTCCATGGCCAGAAATAAAGCTAAAAAGATTGTTTCAATTTTGCTTTACGTGGCACGGTCATTAAAACACAGTTTAAAAAAAAGGCTCAACTCAATGCGTTCGCGAGTAATGAAAATTCAGCCGTGCAGGCAATAATTGCTGACGCGAAACGGTCTTTGCACTGAGATGACCTTTAGTGCAGGGAAGCAGTCTGGAATTTCAATCCCGAACCTTATATTCCACTGCTGCTGCGCCTGCTACAGTCTCAGGAACGCAAAGCGCTATCAGTCAACCCGTTCGAACATTCCTTGCAATCGAAATTCTGCAGCCCTTACACCCTTAAGTTTGCATAAGGGTGTAAATCGTTAACATTCCTTTTTGAGTGTAACGGTGCGAGTTATAGGCCAGTTTGCACCCTTATTCACTTTTTTGAAGGGTGTAAATTACTTTACAGTGTAGAAGCCGGATTTATTCAATTTCCATATAAATCGGCGCGCACAGGCCCGTGAAGGCGTGTGCTTACAAGTGTGAGAGAGACATTAATGAGATACGAGGATGTTAGCCTATGGCGAGATGTCTGGCATGGTACCTCCGGGTGACTATAAGCTAATAAAAGCTAAAAATAAAACCCACAGAAACATCCATTTATCGGAAAAGAAAAAAAAAGTAAAGGAAAAAGAAAACGCGAGTCAACAGCGGTTGATCGACATCGGCCTGATTGGTGAAGCAAGTTTGTTGTTTTCACTGCACTATCTCCGGGATCGGCCCACATTTTTTTTCCGCCGTTGAGTAAAGTACATATAGGCGCGCGCACTTTGAGCGATCGCATGCTATAGGTTTCATGTAAAGCTTTTCTTTTTTTGCGCTAACTATATTCATTATTCCTGCTACGTGCATAGCTTTAAACTAACTTGGTTGTATGTATAAGGCTTCGAATCGCCTTAACTTGGAGAGACGAGAGTAGCCAGATATATAGTCGGATCGATCCGAAGTCGCCAAAGAAGCCCTTAACTTCAAAAAACGGTTAAAAGAATCTGATTAAAGGTATACGCGAACGAATTACGGACATACTTAAAGCGTGTCGCGTAAAAAAAAGAAAATAAAGAATAGGCGCCTTGGTCGCTCGCAAAGCACTACGTGTGGGCGTATAAGTGAGAGAGTCATAGACCGGTGTAATTCACACGCAAGCACTCGTAGTGTTTGCTGTTGAGGCGAGAGCGCAATTAACTCCCGGTCACTCCACTTGCGCGAATACGCGCACTATTGCCGCTCGACTTGGCCGCTCAATCGAGTCGCCTTTCGTGTATTCGCGGGCTTCTTTCATGCTCAGTGGAATAAAACACTCTCACGCAGCACGTATTGAGCAACAGAAAGCTGTGCCGATCGGGATAGTTTTTTTTTTCCGTGTTGCCCTACAATTTTCTCATTGACAGCTTTTGCATCTAATTATAATTATAATATTTGAGAAGATTATTGTTAATTAAGACTAGTTATGTAATTAGGCGTAATGCAAAAAAAAAAAAAACATCTGAGTATCTCCAAGCGACGGCAAATAACATTACCTTTCGTTCTGTCCAGCTACGTGGCATTTGCATATATATATAGTGGAAGCCAGAAGAGCACCCTTTTTATGCTTACACACTTCCCAGAGGACATCCGGTTAAGCTCTATATATAGAACAACGCAAGTTACAATAGCTTATAAACTTATATAGAACCCTTCAGATGGCAGCAGTTTTACTGTAGAGTTCGACGAGTGAATTATATTGTTAAGTGCAACAACAACAACAAAAAACCCATATAATGAGCTCGACGCATGGCACATGTTCTTAATAACTGAACACATCAAGAATATGTGCCTACAGCATACTGGACGACAAAATACTTTTTTCTTGGCTAACCTTGCTGTAAAAAAAAAAAAAAAAAGAAGAAGAAGAAGAAGCGCGACCGGAAGTATTTTCTGGGGTCATGAAGGCACTGATGCCATAGCGTGAAAAAAAAAAGTCTATTACACCCCATCTCCGGCAGAGGCGATAGAGAAAAGCGCGAGAGCGATATCGATCTTGTTACACCACGTGGCACAAACGGAACAACACCAGCTTGCCCGGTTTCATACCCTGCGCGAGGGTGACCTGCAGCTTCGACGCTTTTTGTTGCTATAAACGCTCTCCGCGTCTCTAGTAACCCTACTAACCTGCATGCATGCACTAACCACGCATGGATGCGCGTCGATACAGTGACAGCACGGCGGCGCCGGCGGCAGCGCGAGCGCCCCTTAAGTGTCCTAATTGCTATCGCAATAAAAATGGCTCTTACAGCAAGAAAAGAAAAAAAATCGAAATTATATCAGGCGGCAAAGGCAGCTGAAAGTTTAGATGAGCCTACTCTATAGGTCACGAAAAAATTTGTGGGAAATACGCTGCATTATGCCAACCATGCTGAGCCCACGACGAAGAAATTCTCATGCATGAGCTGAAGCCCCACGAAGAACTGTCAATCATCTTAAGGTGGAAGGCATCTATGCGTACTGCAGTGCCCACAGAGCAATTGCCAATGGGGTGCATTAAATAAAATAAAGAAAAGCGGTGAAATGACGTAATAAAGAAAAAAATGGTATCGAGGTCAATGAAATAGTGCAATCGCAAATAGCGGTGACAATCAGACTGCATCGAGAACGTCTTGCGGTATAATTTCATTTTCGCGAGAACAAAGCCTGTTTTTGTAGCTGCAAAAAGGACTATAGAACCACTTTAAAAAAAGATAGAAATAAAGCTCTTTTCTTTTGTCTGGTTGCTAAGGTGATCAAGAGCCAGTTTTTCCAACTTGTCACTCGATCGAGCTATGCGCAGAATGCCTTGGATCTATGCAGAACGCCAGCGTGTGTTCGAAAGTGCCCGACTTAGGCTCATTAATGAACGCACTCGGGCGTGGCTTAGGCCCACGGCTTCGAGCCCGGCCCAGGCCCGTCAAAAAAAGAATCGCTTTACGCGCGGCCAGGCCAGCCCGGGCCCGCTCACTGCTCTATAGTAGACTCACCCCACAGTAGACCCGCATGCTCGCCACAAGCTGTGGCTGTGCCCAGTGTTGGAATCTCAGCGCTGACGCCCGTTGTTGCATATGGGTCGCAAGCCCCAAGGGTAGCGTTGGCCTGGCGGCCTGGGGCACAACTGGAAGCATCCGAAGGTCCCGGCAAAGCATGAGTCGACTGGTAACAGGACAACTTGTTTATTCTAGCATCGCAAAAGAGCGGGCGGTCAGGTCGACCGAAGTGGAGAGACGGGAGAGCACGTAACTCAACTGAAGAAATCGGAGCCTCTCTCTTGGCGTCCGGGGGAGCTGCTTTTATACTCTCGCAGTTGAGGGCAAGAAGGAACGCCTCGTCAGAGGGGCACGTGATGCGCCGCTCGGGCACGTTGAGACGAGTAGGTGACGCATCCGCCGGGCCGGCGCCGGTCAGACCTCTTCGCTTCACAGTTGGGGGAGCTCCTCTCCCCGGCTGCCGCGCTTTGACAAGCGTGGGCACCAACATGCACACACACACACACGCACACACGAAGACACGTGGCATTGGAACATGCCTGGACGCGCTTGGCGGGGAGGCGTAGCAGCGGCGCCGAACGGGCCAAAATGTCCGCCGCTTTGAACGAAGCCCCGGCGTCCGTTGCATCCGCGCCGGCTATACCGCGCGTTGTAGGCGAAACGTAACACCAGGGACAAAGGCCGCGAGAGAGAAAGTACTTAGAGGCGCCCGGATACGGAAGGACTTCACAGACTACACGAACGGTTAACTACACCAGATAAGTTCCACAGGCCACTTGTGGAGCTCCTTCACGAAGAAGGGCCTGCAAGGATTTCTTCGGCATGTCGTATATGTCAAGCCGTGCAGTCAAAGAAAGGAGGAAAGAAAGAAGCGTGGGAGGTTTTCTTTAACTCGGTTGCTTCCCACACTACGTTCCACCGCCCCACTGTGAATAAATTTTACCCATACCCGACATGCTGTGATATATTCGCAAGAACCGCGATGAATACTGGTGGGGCGCGTGGTGCAAACCAAGATTGACCGAGATGCCTCTCTGGAGGTTAGGATCGTCAAGGACTCCGAAGTGCGTTGTAGCACGTTGCGTTAAAGTGCGACGTACATACACGGCGTGATGCTTTCACTACGCGACCATCACGAGCTACACCGAAGAAGCTACATGTCTGGATTAGTTAATAGCGAGTAAGTACTATTTGCTCCGTGCTCTCTGCTGCCCTCTTCCTCCCTGTCCTTCTGCCATACCATACCCGTATCCATTCACTGCTAACCACCGTCAGAAGACTGCGCTAGATATAGTTACAGTGCGGTCAGGAGCAATTCCTTTCCCTTTTTTCCTATATTTAGTTGTTTGCTTCAATAAACAACCCAGTTTCTGCCACTGTACCTATATTCTACTCCATCTGTAATCCTACAAGTTTAAAAAAAATTATGGGGTTTTACGTGCTAAAACCACTTTCTGATTATGAGGCACGCCGTAGTGGAGGGCTCCGGAAATTTCGACCACTTGGGGTTATTTAACGTGCACCTAAATCTAAGTACACGGGTGTTTTCGCATTTCGCCCCCAACGAAATGCGGCCGCCGGAGCCGGGATTCGATCGCGCGACCTCGTGCTCAGCAGCCTAACACCATAGCCACTGAGCAACCACGGCGGGTTACAAGTTTATGAGCAACTATACAACTAACTCATACTAGTTATACTACAAGAACTACTAACTACTACTACTAACTACTACTACTACTACTAACTACTACTACTAGCTACTACTACTACTACTAGCTACTACTACTACTACTACGACTAATAAACTGCTGCTGCTACTGCCTCCATCTTTCCCCCGTCGTGGATCTGTCGTGGAACAACACTGCCTCTGTCGAAGACAACCTCTCTCTCGAGACGGAAGTGGCACCCGCAGACGGGCACCGCCGGACTCCCGTTATAACGCAATGCGATTCCTTGACCAGGAAAAAGGACGCGTGCTCGAAAGGCCAAAATGTGTGTCCCGCACCTCAGGCGGCGGCGGCGCACGCCGAGTCCTGCCGTGCACAGCGGCGGCGGCTTCCGTTCTCCTCTTCTTTCTTCGTCGCCTTCATTTTTTTTTTTTTTATTCATTCGCGGCGAAACCCGCACATCGAGGCCGTGCCTGTCGGGACACAAAGCCGAGCAGCGCAGCCGAGTGGCACAGGTGGGCGCGGTTCACGCACACCGCGCGCGCATGCGGTCGCGCCGAACAAAGACGCCGCGCGCGTGCATGCATACACACGACGAGTACGCTGCCGCCGCGCGCGTCGTTCGTGTCCCTCCCCTTCGGAACGGGACTGCGACGGCACAGCACGCACTGCCGACGACGCTGTCGGTCCGTTGGCCGGCACTGCGTAAAAAAAAAAGGAAGGACGGGGGAATAATAACGGCGATACATCGTATCTTACAAACAGAGCATATACGTTTAAATAAACGGTGGCTCGATTACTATTTGTAGAGCTGGCTGTGGCCAACGGAGATCGGGCTAGGCGTGGCTCAGACGGGTCTTCTGCAATGTTTTGTTGTTCCTGTGAAAGCCAGGTCTATTATATATATATATATATATATATATATATATATAAAGAAGATAACCGATGGTCATTAAGGGTTACGGACTGGATTCCAAGGGACGGGAAGCGTAGCAGAGGGCGGCAGGAAGTTAGGTGGGCGGATGAGATCAAGAAGTTTGCAGGGACAACATGGCCACAATTAGTACATGACCGGGGCAGTTGGAGAAGTATGGGAGAGGCCTTTACCCTGCAGTGGGCGTAACCAGGCTGATGATGATATCAAAAGAAGCCAGCAAACAAAGACACTAAGGACAACATAGCGGAAATTACTTGTACTTACTAATTAAATTAAGGAACTGATATTTTAATGGAAACGAAAGTGGATGAAAAAGCAGCTGGCCGCAGGTGGGATACGAACCCACGTCTTCGCATTACGCGTGAGATGCTCTTACCTAATGAGCTACCGCGGCGCTGTTTTCCCATCCACTTTTGTGATATTTATGTTTTACTACTATAACTAACCCTGGCAGGGTTAGCCAGCGCCACCATTTCGCCCAATTCATTTCCATTGATATATCATGCCTTTAATTCAATTAGTAAGTACAAGTAATTTCCCCTATGTTGTCCTTGCTGTCTTTGCTTGTTGGCTTCCTTATACACACACACACACACACACACACACACACACACACACACACACACACACACACATATATATATATATATATATATATATATATATATATATATATATATATATATATATATATATATATATATATATATATATATATATATATATATATATATGGGAGCACTGTCCCTTCCTGCCCCTCACCCAGCAGTGGAGCCTGTGTGAAGTCCTGCGGCAATTCGGTAGTTGCCAGTGATCTGTTCCATTTCTTTAAAGGTAACTTCAAATCTGACCCAAAAAGCCTTAAAGAAGATCTGTATGTCGCCAATGTGTGACCAATCCTTGCATATGCCTGTAGACTGTGAGATCCTCGTGGCCAAAGGCTAATTAATCTATAAGCCTGAACTCACGCAAGACCGTAATGCACGCTTTGTCGATTGTAGTTATAACATTAATTCTACAGTACAACTAGCATTAAGAGCGAACTACGTTGGAAAGCTCTTCACCAGAGAAGAAAATCTTGGCGATTACAATAGCTCCACTCCATTCTTTCGTGACGAAACCGGTGTGACGAGTTTCGGCATGACGAGTCCATACTACATATTGCACGGAAATGATCATGCTAAAAAGGTTCGAGAAATAAGATGTCGTACGGACGCAGTTGCGCATTTCTTGTCTATTTCTTTTTCATTTTTCTTTTTTGTTTTAAACTATTCAATAGTGGAATCAGCTGGATAGTAGCGTTGCAGATGTTCCCGCAAGTTTTTTTTTCTCCATCCTTGCAAGATGCATGCTTTAGTCGAATGCACAAGTGACAACTGGTGCCTGTTTGCTTCCGTGTCTTCATTCTGGTTATTGTTTCGACCCCCTCTATAATAATGCCCGACTGGGCGATGTAGGTTCCTGAATAAATAAATAAACAAACAAACAAATAAATGAATAGGCGGCCGCGCGCTAACCATTACGCTATTGCCTAGCCTCGCATTCCTAATCAAGTCTGTAATAAAGCTAACAGGCCCAGCTGTATGCGTTAAGTGTACGAAAAAGAAACCCAAGAAGGTGGGCCGAGGGACGCAACGCTTACATGCGTCATGGCAGGTTGCGGGCGTGGCTCCTAGCGCGCGCAGGTACTTTTCTTGTGTTGTCACTTCCTTCCATTCCCGTTATTAAATTACTAAGCTTGTAGCAAATCTGCACACACAGGCTTACGTATACGCAAGAGCAGGAGGCAAGAAAAGAAACAATCTGTGAAGAAAAAAAAAAGGGAAAGCTATTCACTTTATCAAATGTCTAAAGGCGCACATTTGTAGCAGCGAAGGCATTCGGGTTGGCACTTGCTATTTCATCGCGTCATTCCACAGACAACAGAGCCCCTAACCAGTACATCTGTAACGTTAGTGTAGGTGGCTATGTGTACGTATACCGACTCGACATGTGTGTAGGTTGCCACAAGCAGCGCGCTATAGGTTACTGCCACCCTCCTCTCCCGCCTGCCGGAGCCCTCTCTCGCAGCGACCACAGCCGAAAATGGACGAAGGAGCCAAAGAAAAGCTATCCGCTTAAAAAAAAAAGGGAAATAATAGGAAAGCTTACTCTATAGAGGCAACGGTTCTTTACCGCGTGGCTTTACTTCCGCGCGGACCCCACATGGCGCCCTCTGCCGCAATTCCTGTAACCTCATCGACTCATCAAGTCGCTCTTTCGCGCGTCGACTTGCCGCATCGATCAAAGCGCGGACACTGACATTTCTCCGCCAGACATTTTTACAAGCGTCAGTTTTTTTGCGTGAAGCGTCAGTTTGTACAAGCGTCAATTTTTGCGCATACGAAAGGCAGGCGACCGACTCGCAAGTGCGCCGGCGCTCTCTTTAGTCAATAGATTTTTTTTTCTTTCAGAAATAGAAAGGGGAAAAAAGATAAGGATGCGCTCCAAAGTCTCGCGATTGTTTGTATAGGCTTGCAAGGCTTGTCTCTGTCCGATCCGACAGCGTCCAATTTTTTAACATTGAAGCATCAGTCCGAGCAATTTAAGTTTTTATAAGCTTCTTGCTGCGGTCCCTCATCTTAATTATATTATGCCTCACACGGCTTATTCGAGCGTGCCATGAACTCGACAGTCACTTTAGCTTCCTGAACTGCCAGCTTTATTAGGTCTTCACCGGCAGGATCTGCTGCACGGCGGAGTCAACTAACAAGGCGTCTCTCTCTCTCTCTCTCTCTCTCTCTCTCTCTCTCTCTCTCTCTCTCTCTCTCTCTCTCTCTCTCTCTCTCTCTCCTTCTTCTCCTTCTTCTTCTTCTTCTTTTTTTGAGTTCGAGGAGAGCTGTCTTAAGGCCTACGCGAGGAAGCATATCATATCCGTTGCAGTCACGGCGCACCTTTATGTGTACATACAATGCGTACGTTTGTTTGCGCGACTTGTTTTTTTATTGTTCTGTCTAGTCGGGTGACAAAAAAGAAGTTGACAGTCACTTAAGTATCCTTACCTGATTTGAATGCGAGAGCTCGAGGACTCGTCTAACTTATCACCTTAAATAAAAATCCACCTTAATCCACCGTAACCCACTTTAACTCACCTTAATCCAATTTGGAAGTGGGCCAGGTCGTTCTTTTGGGTGTGCGCCATGGCATTTCGCAGTGCGAGCCCCGGCAGTTCCAGCACCGGAAACGTGACGTCATAACTTGGTCACGTGGGTTTTGGTACCATCGGATGATAACGCCGGACGCAGGAATTTCCCCTTCACGGGGCATATAATGATTTCGCATTAAACACACACACACAAAAAAAGCACTGACGTTGCGTTGCTAGTAAATTGAAGCCCCTTCCTAGTCAATGTGCCTCAGCGCGCTCAGTATTTCGTACGCACGACCGCTTTGGTGAGGGCACTACTACCACGCTCAACTTGATACTCGACGTATATAGTGCGTCGCCTTAGCAATTACACGACATAATCGGTCTTCTTTTTTCTTTTTTTTTTCTCGTATTGCTTTCGGAAAGCGGTCATGTGCGTTCATGTATATAGTGCTGTGTAGGAATCACGCTGGCCATTGCGAGGTAAAATTTCAGCGAAAAGAGTACGGCATGCGTTGTTTTTGCGCAATATATTTCTGACGTTTTGGCACGGTGGACCACCGCCTTTGTCGAAGACTGACAAAGACTGGTCCACAAGCCGAAACTTCGGAAATATATTATGCAAAAAACTGACGAAGGCTGGTACGTCCACCTGCCGAAACGTCAGAAAAATATTATGAAAAAACTGACGAAGGCTGGTCCACCTGCCGAAACGTCAGCAATATATTATGCAATAACTGACGAAGGCTGGTCGACGTGCCGAAACGTCAGAAATACAGTGTGCAAAAACAACGCGCATGTCGTACCTTTTTTTGGCCCAGACTCGAGTGACGACAATCACGTTCGAGCGCCCACCTCCCAGAGCGTAGGCATACTTGGAAAAAAAAAAGAAATATATATATATATATATATATATATATATATATATATATATAGAGAGAGAGAGAGAGAGAGAGAGAGAGAGAGAGAGAGACGACAGCAAAACGTGTGAAAGGCTTACGAGCCTGCGGTGCGCACCTTGGCGCGGGGATAAAAATAACCGGCAATATGCCTCACGTGACGCACTATAAAGAACCGGCCGCACGGGCCGCACATGTTTGAGATACGATCAGTCGGCCGGAACGCTGGGCTTGAATTTCGTTTCTTGCGGATTTCACGAAGCAGCGGCGCAATTTCAGAAGCTATCCTTTTCACTTCGTCGAGTGTATAAAGTGCATTCACTGAAGAAACAACGCCACCCAAAAGAGAAGTGGCAGCAGAGCTCTTGAGCCAAAAACACGGCGCGGAGGCTCAAGAGGCGGGAAAGCCGTGTTGCGCGCAAGACGTTTGAAGCGCTGCCAGAAATGCCGACCCGTTCTATTTCTCTACATGCGAGTCCCATTCTGTTTTGTCATTCTATGTTTCGCCATATTTTCTCCCGTCTCTCTCGTTTGTTTCGTTATTCTTTCTGGGAGAACGGGCATTAAAATGAAACGTTCAGACGGAAGGAAAAACGATAACGTCATCATTTACATCTCTCTATTCGTTTGCATTAAGCATCGAAAAGCCTACAGCAGGAAAGCCGCCTGTTTCGCGAAGCTCGAAGCATAAAAAATGCACGCGCGAACACGAAGAACGAAAGTCCCTCTTCCCATATACTCGTTCGCAGAACACGTGCCTGACGTTTCGATCCATTTTCCTGTGTGTGTCTGCTCCGTCCCTCGCAACTTCGCAAGGGCGGATTAAGTGTGGCCCTCGTCCATACGTAAGGGCTTCGTCATTTTCGGCGCCACTTGCCCCAACAACTGAACAACCATATTTCCACATTACCCGGCACAGGCTATAGCCAACCGGAGAGCTTAACCTTCCCGTCCTTTCCTATACCTTCATCTCTCTCTCTCTCCTTCTGTCTGGAGCTCTGTATGACACAATGCGCTAAGTGTATTAACCCAGGGACGTATTCTCGGACGACATCTTACGCGGTATATACTCTCTCTTTCGCGTGACGTAGTGCTCAACCAGCCAATCGGCTCATCCGATTTTCCTCAAGCAGCCAATCAGCGTGCACTGAAAGTGATATCTCCGGAAGTGACCATCCGAGAATACGCTTCCCCTGCTGTGGACTTGCACAAGCACGAGGCACATATATCCTGGAGCACCTTGCTCTGACTATATATATGGCCTTCGCAGTGACCGGCACGATGAGTCTGGGGCATGGATTCAATAAGACTCACTACAGGGCCTTACACTGAAGTTCCTGCACGATGCGTGGTTGTATCAAATTATGTATTTTTTTCTTTCTGTTATGCCTTATAACGCAGCCCTCTCAGAATTAATGAGCGGCAACCTCGAACCTTTGAAAAAAAGAACACCAAGAAGAACTTTGGAAGGCGTTAGCTGATAAGAATGAAACGCACTACAGATACCATTTAGTGCGTATCAGCAGTTGTACAATTTAGCAGAGAACTAGGTAGTATAATGAAATTAGGAAATTGGCAGGCGTAGGATGGCGTCAGCTGGTGCAAGACAGGCGATATGGAAAATCGATCGGAGTGTCTTTCGTCCTGGAAGTGGAGATGAAAATAGGCTGATGACGATGGTGATGCGGTGAAATGTACATTTCTTTTATAGCGCTACAGAGGAAGCGAGTCACAATCAACATCTGCGTAGCTATATTTACCCATTACGCCGAAGGCATGTTGTCTCTCTCCAGGAATAAGGCGTCCAAAAAAGTGTGCAGTACACACTGAAATACCTCAGCGTAGCCTCCGAGATCGGGATGCGCGCAACCGCTGGTGATCTCGGGGGATCCTCGATCTATATAGCAACGAACTTTCGGACATCGATCGGCTCTACACCGTGATCGGCAATTATTGAGACGCGATGACGGCTTCGATTTAGTGCGGCTCTCACCTCCAACGGTGCCCGACGCAATACGCAAGCTTTTACCCGTTCCAGGCTGCATGTCTACGCCTTTCATATACACACTATACCGAGAGTCACACGCATATGTGCCTGTCTGCCCGACGACACCCACGGATGTAACAGCGAGCTAACGAGGTTTCACTATATTGCAGCCTGGCGTTGTGGCTGTCACTGCTTGATGTCGTAAAGTTATACCCACGCCCACGACGACCGGCCCCGGCCGTCCCCATCTATGATGCAACCTCGCGGCAGCGATCGAAGCAAACGATTTTCTGCGGTCTAATGTACTCTGGAAACAATGACACGAAGATGTTTGCTATGCTTGTCGTAGATACAGATTTTCTTTTCGGCAGAAAAAAAAAAACGAAAATTAGTTTTCGGCATAGATTAAACATATACCTGGAATGCGGCGATGCAATTTGACCGCCGCACTCACCTGCGTAGCAGGCATGCTATAGGTATATCAATCATACCATCCTCTTTCCTTTCTTCTCTCCTCCACGGAAGGAGGAGGAAGAACAATGTAGTCAGGCGCGCTAGCTAGCGTAGGTTCAAAAGGACCGCGAGAGATATGCGGCCGCGAAAAGCGATCGAAATGGATCGATTGCTTTAGACCGGCGATTTTATAGAGTGAGGAGCATATATCAAATACTCTCTGTCTCTCTCTCTTTGATTCGCGGCGAAGCTTCTGCAGCCGGACATCAGCGAAATCAGCTTGTTTAAATTTTAGAGAAGGTTTCGGGGGAATATGGATATACACGCGCGCACACACACCCTCTCACTCGAGTCACATACCGGTGAATTCTATCGCGAACGCTTTGAAGAAAAAAAGAAGAAAAGTGCATGTATGCGAATTCATTATGCATGACGGCACCGAGGATCTGCGAGGCAGTCAGCTAGTGAAGTGTTGCAAGAACTTCTCCCGCGGTTCACTGCTGCACGCATAATAAATGCGGTCAATTTTGATCGCTCCGCCACAATACGCCCCCGCCCCGGATTCTTTGTAATTCGGCCCTCGTGTACTGTGCCACTTCCGCTCAGAAAATTATACATATATATACTTCCGCTTACTCGAAGCGTGTACGCATATGAGAACGCGCTTGCGAAGCGGTAGTCCTTGTGCAAACTTCCGACGAGCCTGCTGGCCAATGTCAATCGTGGCTTCCCGGCTGAGTCATTTCCAAGTTTCGTCATGCGTCTTAACTCTCAAGTAATTTCGTACCTGAACGTATTAAGCAGTCTTTGATATTTTGTAACGGCGATGCTGGAAGTAGATGTACTATATGTACTTACAGAAACATTATTATTTGGTTTAAAAACAACTGAAAGAAAGAGAGACGTGGAAAAAGCAAATGCAGGAAGCAGGCTGGCAAATGGTGGTTCAGCCTGAACTTATTCACTGACATACAGTCAAGACGACTGATCAAAAACATTTGCGCACCGGGCTGTGGCCAACATCGTCCTCTTCTTGCGCAACCGACACTGACGTACACAACCGCATCACCCCGTCCTTACTCCGTCATCCGCGCAACCACATCGCTCGCTTCGTCGCGCTCCGAGTCTTACTTTGTTTTTTCTGGGCACAAGTTCGACCAATAGAAACTTTAGCTTTTTAAGTAGCGCCTTTGCCAGGTACGTGTCCCAGTTTCAACTGTCACGACAACGCGACAATATTAAACGAGAACGACACAGAAAGGGACGTACTAAAACGTAACCTGTACGAGAACCGCAAACGAAAATTGAGTGGCGCTCACAAGGTGCACGTGTGATACGTTAAAAAGGACCCACGGTGCAGGCAGATGTACATACGCCAAGATACACGGAAATAAGATGTCGTCCTATAGGTCAGAACCACAGCATGCAGCCTAAGTTGTCGGGAGTCATTTTTCGATTCTGCTAGAGGAAAGCAGGTCGTGTAAATACCGTACTGCCTCTGTCACCATAAACGAATGTTGTAATTATTATTTCGCCAACACTCACAGACACCACACAAAAGAGGTAGAGATGCATCAAGTACACAGATGCTCCCGTCTTGGTTTATATTTGTTTTACTATAGTTTACTTATTGAGTGAATGGTTGGGAAATGCAAAGTGATTGTGCTTGTACATATTCGACCAATTGTTGTGTGTACAGCTGCCGTAACTTCATATCTGGACGTGTCAGTGCCATACAATTGGTCGTGGCTGATATCAAATCTCCGATATATACACCTTCCGCATGTACGGATGTATGCCGAGCATGGATTCGACTTACCAGCGTTTATGTTGAGGGCACATTTTACGTAGCCCTCGTTCTTTAGTTTTATCTGTCCATAAATGCGACTTTAGTCCTTGTGTAAGGGTAAGTAATTGCTCGCAGTTTTTTGCCACGAGTGGTGTAGTCATAAATGTTGCTAGTCCTACGCGACACATTAGTGACACAAATACAAAAAAAAAAATTAAAATGACTATATCGCTCCTCCGAAAGCTTTTGTTGTCCTTTCAGTCGCCGCGCTCACATGAAGAAAAAAAAAGATCTCGTTCTGGGATGTACATATGCATGTCATTTCTGAAAGCTTTGGCCCTTCCGTAGACACCGAACGCGTACGGTTCTACAATCTCGTGAAATCTCGGGAAAGTGAAAGATATATCTTTCAAAGTGATCGTCCGATAATACCGGCGAAGTTGCTCCGGTGTTTCTGCACGAGCTGTGCCTGTCATGTATGAAACTCTACAACACTGTGCACGCATGTAAACAAACGGCAGTAACGTGCTATCAGGGAGCGGATGCAGCGTCGACCTGCATTGCGAACGGCATAGCTGCAACGTTGAGAGGATCGAAGGTGCTGCTTTATAAGGAATGGTGGCACACCGCACTATAGTGGTGTTTCACGTTACAAGGACGTACTTATAGCGCGATGAAGTAAAAGAGGACGATAACGACCAATAAATGCCTGACGAGTCTGTAATTAAGAACTCAACATGCACACGCTAATACGTAAGCAAGAGCTTGTAAGATGAGGAAAATCACTACATCTCGTGAGAAACATGCCCGTGTGCACAATCATCTGTCCTCTTTATTTTAAAGAAAGAGAAGAGTGCGGATAAGAAATCAAACAAAGGATCGCTAAGAACGCTTGGATATTTTGTTTTTTGTTTATGTAGTGTTTTTTTAGTGCAAACAATTGCCTGCCAGCGAGAATTTCTATAGAGAAGTCCTTCACATAACTTGCGACCAGCTCTCTTTGTCTTTACGTGTTCCTGTCACTGATTTTGAATATTTAAGTAAAACGCTTGTATCCAGAAGGAGGCACCATTGCCCCTATCAACTGTTCCTGAAAATTACAAGGAAACTCCTCAACTTTGGGTTGCCGGACAATCCCCGCGATTTATCCCGTGTGCGTGCGTGTGTACGTGTGAAACTGCGTAATTGCCAACCAGTTTTAAACGGCAGAACCACAAATCATCATCCCATTTACTCGTTAAAATATTCATATTGCCAGACAATGCCAGCGCATTACTTTTGTGTCGTTTGTTTATTTGAGGCTGTCATTCAGGCCATTTTGGTGGCTAGTAGGAGGTTCCTTACTTTCGTTTATTTGTTTTTATTTACACTTATACTTTCGACTAACGGCTATTCCAATTTGTGTTCATAGTACGGCTGTTAAAATTGTGTTTTATATACAGATATAGTTTTGTTCAATTTTGAAAGTAATATCATTAATTGAACGTAGTACCTCTGGCAATAAACTTCAAACTACCTCAGCTGCAGCGTCGCCACAGGACGCGCCAACGTCAGAGTGCTGCTGAAACAAAGAGAGAGAGAGAGAGAGAGTGCTGGGCAAGATAAAAGTTCAGTAAAAATCAGTGGGGAAGAATGTTTTTTAACGCACGGCCTAGGCTCGCTTTCCCGAACAGAGCCCCATCCCGTTCTCAACACTGGGCGTGGCGAAACGCCTCGTTCGTCTGTCAGTCAGTCAGGCGACCACGATATATATACTCCACGATTTTTGAGGAAGAAACCGCAACAGCGCGCGCTCCTTGTAACATCCATCGCTATCGTCTAGTATAGCAGCGTCCCCGTTCAACACAAGTTCCGCTTCTTTACGCAAAGCTCCATCCAACACACGGGGGCAGAGCCCGCGCGCGCCGCCTATCCGGTGCGATCGAATCCGATAAATAAACGAAGGAAAAACTGCGCGATTATTGGGCTCTCACAATCGAAACGTTCACGACGCTGTGACAAAAAGGTCAGTCGGCGGCGTCACACGCGGAAAGCGGCGGCCGCCTGCGACAACAGCGCCGGGGGCCTACGTGCCGCGCGAGAGCAGCCACCAAGCCGCGCTCAGTCGGCAAAAGCCCCCCTCCCCACATCCTCCCCCCTTACGGGCGACCTTCCGCTGCTCCGTTCTCGCACTGGAAGTCGCTGGCGGCACGCTTTCGCCCAGATCGCGTGTTGTCCGGGTTTGGAGATACAGCCGCGCTTCAGCGGTAGAGCATAGAGAAAGAAATTGGTAGAGCAGCAGCAGCAGCAGCCAAACACTCTGTAGTCGGATCACCGGTCATCAACAAGCAGTTCGAGGTATAAGCTCGTTCTCTCGGAAACGCAGATGACCGACAGATGACGAAGGAGCTCCCGTTCCAGGCGCCGCACCCCGTAGGTATTAACATGTCACATTTCTGAAACGCTTGGGAGTCTATCTCGTTCAACTATCACTGCGGGGCTGCTGGTTCGTATCAGCGTGAAACAATATCTAGAGCAAGCCATATGAGCCTGCAGCATTATCTGCATTTTATTAAAGAGCTTTATCTCTCTCTCTCTCTTTAGAGCAAGCGTAATACACAGGAGAGACGCAGGACGAACGCCTACGTCAGCCACACTTACGGTCAGCTTCTTTATCTGCCGTTCAAGGCAGTCATGCCCCCAGAGGGCGCGGGCTTAGCCAAAAGGCTCGCGTCAAGCGCACTTCCCACACATGGTGAGCCCGCCTGTTGTCGTCGATTTCACGCACAGGTGTTGTTGTAAGCGAAAAACAGCTTTTCATAGACTATGCTATCTAAAGTTGCCGGTCGGAGACGCGCCCGTTCACGAAATACAAAGCAACCAGCGCTGTAGCTGCGAATTCGCCTATTTAGGAGAGCCATTTACACTGGAGCATTCGCTTCTGCTCATTTCAGACCGCGAACGCATACGCAACGCATACGATGCACACGCTACTGCAGCTGCACGGAGCCGCTGCTTCGTTAAAACGGTGCAGCACCGGTGTAAGGTGAAGCTGGCGCAAAACTGAATTCTCGGCGAGGCTAATTCAGAAAATTTGGGAGCGCTGACGAACTTGTGAATGGCCGGAGTTCGAACCCCGGCCTATGACGTGAACTGGCGAAAAGATGGCTAAATAACGAAATGTTCTCCAAGCACGACACCAGCCTCGCGAATCTGGTTTTACGGATTAGCCTGACGCCAACCATATATAGCGTGAAAGTAAATATCGCTCTCACGGGGCACGCTGCAATCTTGTAAAAAAAAAAAAAAATCGCAGTGGCTTCATTTACGACTCGAACACACGACCTTGAGATCCGTAAGCAAACTTCCGTATGATACAGCTTGCCGCAACGGAGCCCAGCTGAGCGGTTTGCGGACTCCATGGAGGAGAAAGAAAACGTTTAGAAACAAAACGAGGTCATGTGGGTATTTCGCCACGAATTCGGTGTTAATATTCTGCTATATGGAAGCTTTCCTACAAGCGCGCTGGATTGTCCTTACGCAGGTAAACGGAAGATTAATATTAGCACTCGGGATTAGGAGTATAATGAAACCTGCAGCGACGTTCTATTTATTTATTTATTTTCCAGAAGTCGGAGAGGGGGAATGAACAGAGGCGTTCCCGAAAACATTGGTGGGAGAGATAACAGCTGCGAAAACTGAGACTAACGAGTCCCGCTCGCCCCGCGAAAGAGAGCATCTATTCAGGGCGCAGCTGAAGCGTCTCGGATGATACACACCGCGCGTGCCCGGGGTCCGCCAGGCCCGTTCAGCGGACCGAAGCGAGCACGACGACGACACACGAAGGCCACGAACACCAAAGCCGTTGCTGCGCTGATCATCACCAGCAGCTCGCTCGCCCCGCCCGATAATCGCGGCCGCCGTGCCACATACGACGCGGCGAGGGCAAGCGAGAGTGAGAGAGAGGGATACGAAAAAAGCAGGGATGTTTATTGTCTTCGCACGGTTGCGACGATGCGATACCTGCACCGAAACGTAGGTCGTTTATTTATAAACATTTTTTTTTTTTTCGTCGACCAATTGAGACAATCGGCATATGGCTCTTGAACGCTTCCACAGTTGGGTCGTGACCAGACTACTTGGCCGCGTCTCCACAGCATTAGCAGGACGAGGTGGCATTACAAAACCAAATGCGGGAAAGCCGTTAGCTCCCAGGTTTGGTCCACGGCCACGGGGTCCAGCGGAGCTTGAAACACGAATAAAAACACGAGAACGCGCTGCCTACGTTGCACTTCTTGAGGAGCGCCCAGTTGAGGCGACCACAGCAACTACGCACACTTTTTTCTTTTTTTTTTTTCGCTTTGTTCTCCCATTGGCCTCTTTCCTCACCGACATCAACGACACACCCTTTCCCATATCCCGCTACGGAGACTACGTTTGCCCTTTCCCTCTCCCTATGTTGCAACCGCGTCCACACTGAGCCTTATCAAGTTAAAACACAAATTTACACTCACCGCGACTGCGCATCGAGCTCTAATTTCAACTACTGTACACAAATACGAAAGGCAGTTTACGTTACTGTAGTGTTAAATACGGGAATGGCTTATCTGATAGAAATTTTCGACCGTCGCCGCCGCCGCCTCGTAAAAATGTCTGCCATCTTGGCTGTGCCGCGGCGGCTAGCTGGTCACTTTACCCGGCGGATGGCGCCCCCGGTAATCCAGAACAACGCACGACGCCGGCGCAATCGCAGGTGTCCTTCCCGAGCAGAAAAATACTGGCGAGGCACTTGAATACAATCGCGCAGAGACAAAATTCCACGCACCATTGAGAGCTGCTTAAATGGCCACCATCGCAAGAAACGCGAACAATTCGCAGCTTCCTCGTCCTCTGCGCGTTTGTGTTCTTGCGCAGTGAAATTGCAATAACGCTAGCCAATGTTTACTGATTGTGCATATTAAACCTCTTGAGTGTACAATTATTTTTAATATGACATACCAAAGTGGACTAAAGCTTTCAATAATCAAATATTGCGCACCGTTTTATTGGAACTACTTTTCGCAGCGGCGGCGGTGCGGTGACAAAACCTACCAAACTAGACAACGAACGAGGCGCATGAGTATTTCTGCGCCGCGCGTCGGGCAGTGCGCATCGTGTGGCTAGTGCGAGGTGGGCCTGTATCGGCATCGATTTTTGTTTTGCTCATCTGTTCAGATGACTGCGGACTTTTCATTTCCGGATTCGAACGTGTTAGATGTGAGCATTTTTTGAGCGTGTCATGGGCGAAGTACAAACGCCTTGCGAAGACCTTGTCGTTGGGGGCGCTCGGGCGACTGACGGCGAGCAGACAACCGGAAACGAGCCCTCTGCCGGAAGTTGCCCGGAACCTGTGGCTCCACCCAGTGACGTGCAGGAGAACCGCGGTGACGCCGTCGATGCCGAAGAGCGACGCCAGGGGAACGACGCCGAAGCTTCGGCTGGCGGACCCACGAAGCTCGTTCGTTCCAACTCGTGCGGTGGAAAGAAAAGGAAGAACCGCCGTGGGAAGAGCAAGAAGCGCAAGTGGAAGCCCTACTACAAGCTTTCGTGGGAGGAACGCCGCGAACTGGAGGAACGTGAGGCGCGTCGCGCCAACCGCCTTCGTCAGCGAATGTTCGCTCACGGCCAGCCCGTGGCGCCGTACAACACGACGCAGTTCCTCATGGAGGACCACTGCGTCCAGGAGCCGGACTACGAGAGCATGAACGGCGTCCACCACCGGCACCGCGAGAACAGCATCAACGACAGCGTGGACTCCTCGGACGAGTTCTACAGCTCGCCCGAAGACGAAGAGGACTTCCTGCAGAAGCAGTTCAGCGAGGCCTACGAGGACGTTCACGCCGAGCGGCTCAACTCGATGAGCAAGTCGGAGCTCGTCCAGGAGTACCTGCTGTTGGAGGAGCGGGTGGAGGAACTGGAACACAAGCTGAAGGCTGCTCGTGCCGCCCGTGCCGATGCACAGACTCAGACGGGCGCCGAAGCGCGACCGCCGGTGACGGACTCGGACGAGCAGGCGCAGCAGAAGATGGCCGTGTTTCGCGACGAGATCCGTAAGCTCGCCGACGAGAACGCTCTGGTGCGGGCGCACAACCGGGCGCTTCGCGAGGCGCTGGACCAGAGTCCGGTCAACCTGTCGGCCTCGTGATTGACGTTCGTGCTTGTTTCTCCCGGTGTGTACATAGAGCACTTTCCTACTCCTCTCATTGTTCTCCCTTTTTTTTTTCGTTTTTCTTTTTCAGATGAAAAAAAAAAAAAAATCTGATCGCACTCATAAACATCTCAGCGCGTACCCTGTCTGAACAGGCCTCTGTCTTTCTCTTTCCTCCTGTGGAGCCGTGCGGGCAGGAGCGCTTTACAGGGGCACTGCTGGCGGTCTCTCGGGCAGGTTTGCTTGTTTGTTTTGTTGCCAAGCTGGCACTCATCGGCGTCCGTTTGTTGTCCTTTGCTGTGTGCTTCACGTCTCGCAGCAATGGAGAAATGGGTTCTCGTTGGTTGGGGCTGTGACAGTGAGACCAGGGGCTCACGCAGCCGATTACGCATTTTTTTTTTTTTTTTGCTGGTTTTCGCAATGTCCACGCGACGACTACCTGCGCACCTGCCCTCCATTACTGGTGTTTTTTTTTTTTTTTGCCTGCTGCACGCTATCGTGTTTATTTATTTATTTATTATTATGCGTTGAAGACCTGCGATTACCGTTGTGCCTGGTTGCATATGTTGATGGCGATGGACCTTCAAAACACGGCAAGTACATACAATCGAGGATGGACCAAGATTCGGGTGGTTGCACGCACAGATAATGACTTTATGGAAATAAACTTGGAGAGGTTTAACTGTGCGTAAATTTGCAATTGAGAGATGACACCAGATTAACGGGCGATTATATTTATAAAAAGAAATAAAGTAAGGAGTCGTAGCAGAATTTGGGATGGAAGCAATTGAAAAAAAAATGTTATTGTAATTGCAAGAAAAGCAAGAATTGTGCCACGCTTTGTTGCTTTCGTAAATACGCGCACAGCGTCAAACGCACTAAAACCTAGTGTTGAGGCCTCGAAGTAGTGCAATACCAGAACAAAAATAAAATCCAGCTACGTTTACTAGCTCGCGCTTTAAGAAGCGTCTTTGTATAACAAAACGATGACGAATTAAAAAATAAATAATTATCGTATGTAGATGGCGAATTTGATTAGGGAAGTAGTGAGCATTAGTGCTTTGTTGGCCTGCGAACCGACAGTATGCGCGAGTTATTATTTTCGAGTGAAAGACGAGCACTCATCGTTGATCCTAGTTGCATACGTGGATGTCAAATCAGGTAACACAGGCAGTATGCCTAATGAACAAGTATGATTGATGTTGCAGTTTAATGCAAAAACCAGTATTGGTACGGCGACCAGTAATGGCGAAGCAGCACATGACAAAGGGACCTGCGGGTAAAAATATATACACGTATATATAGGGGGAAAAGTATGCGACAACCAAAGATTTCGCTCGTGTTTAGAAAAGCTAGATGTATATGGTCTCCTCGACCGCGAACCACTATCGATCATTGTCACTATCCAATATCATTGTCATGATAACCACTATCATTGTCATAGCTAGTGTCCACGGTAGGCCAACAGTCCTGACAAAATCTTGCAGGGCACTTTCAAAGCTTCGGCAGAAACGAGTCGTTATCCTTCGGCGCCAAAAGTGTGCGAGGCGGCGATTTATGGGACGGACGGAGAACGTTGCTCTACAATCCAGACCGAAGACTGTAAGCTTGGACATCCAAGTTCAGCTGTATACATCAATGTCGAAACTTCTCAAACAGAGCCATGAACTCCGCGCGCCTTTTAAATATGTGCTTAACCTTGCGAGACGTCAACAGAAGACCGTTGTCCAAAGACAGACGAACATGACGTCCCCATTGCGTTCCATACAACTCGAAAGAAAAAGCAATGTTGTAAGACTAAAGAAAAAAGAAAATGGAGGGGAAGGGTTAATTTAGGTAACGTCGTGACAGTAAATAAGAGTTGTTCGTTCTCCTCCTCGTCGGCTAATGCGCTGCTCTGCTGAGCATCCTTTCGCTGGTGAGAACGTGCTTATCGCGCGGGTATAGCCCATATCTGTGCAAATTTGCTCGCGAGCAATTTGGGCGCGGTTTCGGTGGTCTGCCGCTGCTGTGAATTTAGGTTGGTAATAATTATCGTTTGGTACTATTGCGATAGCAATTACATGGACACTTCAAGCGCATTTTTGCCGCCGTCGTCGTCGTCGTGATGTTCCGTGTAAAGTCCAAGGGTGATAACACCGTAGCCGCGCGTCGTATGCTGTATGTGCGAGTGCGAGTGAAAGCACGCCAGAGAAGCCGACGGTCGTGGCTCGATCCGGAGCGCGCGAAGGAGAAAGCGAAGAGCGAAGTCTTCCGTCGCGCGAGAGGCCGTGGGGCATGGGAGGGAGGGAAGCAGGGATTGGGGCCTGCATTGTGCTCCAGCAGCGACTGCGCATTTCGCAACCGGGCGCAAGGGGAACTGACGATCGCGGCTCAATCTCGCGCACCATATTGTTTATGGAGGAAAGCGGAGAGAAAGCACGGAAATGGGAGGGGGGGGGCTTCGACTCCGCCAACAAGTGCGTGCTTCGCACGGTCGCGCGCGCCGTATCTTGAAAGAGATCTGCAGACGCCTCAATATACGTTTGTGCGCCCTGTCACGGCCGCTCGATCCAAAAGAACCTTTCTTTGCATCGAGCGGCCGTGGCCCTGTGTTCACGCTGCTCTTGCGTTGGAGCGATTGACCGCACGAAGGTCGCTTCGCTCGCTGCTGCTGCCTCGCTTGCTCACGCCAGCGTGCAGCGTTCTGACAGCGAGTGTCCGCGCTTGCGTGGGCGATGTGTTCACGTTTGCTTATGCGCGCTGCCACCATACTTGTCAATTCAGTTAGTGAGCGAATGTTTATAAGTTTATACGGCCGATAATACAACTATTGCTTTAGCAATCGGTGCTTCATCTTTCGGGCGAAATTGAAACTTTTTGTTTTTTATCCCCTGCTGAGACCGGTTAACCAGAGTCGGAGATAGTCGCCGTCACGCGGGCTCCGTCGACCTTTGGCAATGACACTTTGTGCAGCATGCCTGTCTGTCCGCGACCATACATTCTCATCACAGTGGCGATGAATGCTATGCGGCGCAGAACACGGGCGGGCGAGAGGGGCTGTCGAGGAGTTCCTGACCGTCGTTTACGCGCAGGATCCGCGCACAGCCATGAAATCAGAGTGACCTCTTGAGACGCGCGCAAGTCTTTGTTCTTCGGACGTCTTCCACACGGCGATAATTATCGTTTCGAGTTTCTCATTTTGTTTTTCCCCCGCTCCGCGTCCCGGGACAAAGAGAATGCGAAATAGCTTTTTTGGCGCACGCGTGCGTGCGAAGAGGCTTTAGCGCGTCGCTCTGCGCATGCTCAGGTTTAATAGAGCAAGGCGAGTCGGGTGGGAGGGGGGGAGGCAGGAGGCGCTCAACAGGGCGCGGCTCCGTTACGGTGAGTAGTTTGTTTTATTCATTCATCGCAGAAGAGCCGAGACCTCGGGGCCTCATATACTTAGCGCTTTCCCTCTGAATACCTCCCGAGAGACGGTGCCTCGTTTTGAATTCGTTTATTTATTTATATTACCCTCAAGGCCGTCGGGCATTATTGAGAGGCGCGGCTACAGATCAACAAGAAATAAAAGGAACGCGGGGGAGTTGAAGTAAGACGTTACCGCTGTGCCGGTTCACCAACATGACGCCTAAGATATACCACACGCATCATTTTGCGGTGGAAATGTTCCAGTGCCCTGACGACGATTGAGGACAACGTCGTATAACCGGTGAAAACCGCGTTGAAAGCTGGAAAATAATTAGAAGCGTGACATCAGCGTGGCGCAGACTCCTTGTCAGGTATCCACTTGCCTTTTGGTCTGCGCCCTCGGCAACTGTACCATACGTTGTCTGAATAAACTTTTTGACATATATATATACGTACCGCGTGTCAATTCACGCTGTTTTAAAATATACCCCCGCCTGTTGGCACGCTGTGTCGTTTGGAAACAAATTTGATGCTGGTAATTCTTTTTTTTTCAAGAATATACAATATATATAGGTAAAACATCCGGCTAAATAAGGAAAAAAGCTTGGTGGCGCAACCTACCGCCACATTTTAAAGGGGACGCTCCTAGCATCCGTCCATCCATCAACACCTGTGTGCAATCCTCACGTTGAGCGTATAAGGCAGAGTAACAACGAGTAAGCATGAAGTCTCCTGTCCACACGTTTTTTGACTCGCTGCATGCGCGCACACGAAATGTTTTGTATCGGCACGCCGTACTCGTATACTTAAGATATACCTGGCGTAACTGTTAAAGCGAATAGCTTTTCGGGTCGGACTCGGCGCGGAAAGAGTTCGTTCGCTCTCCCTTTCTTTCGCTAGCTTGTCCTTTCGTTCGTTCGAGCTATTCACTTACGTCGACAGTCATCGTCGATTGTTTCTTTCTGCACATTTTGCACCGAAGCTGTTAGTTTATGTTTGGTCGAGACTTTTCGTGGACTCGATCGTGCTCACCCAAAAACAGTACCGCCACCTAGCGGCCGCCGCTACTCAGGCAGACCTCAAACGGCAACTGGAAGATGTCTTTGTCTTTGACTTTCCGCACAATAGAATTATCTTTTTTTTTCGTATATTGGAATTATAGCCCGAAGCTATCGTGTCTGCAGCTTGTGTGCATGTCGTACTTTACGAATTTCCGGACGCGATTTGGTTTGAAAAATTCAAATAGTTAAATAAGGCGCTTGCGCTTGGTGGAGTGCCTAGAAGAATGAAGATGTATGCTGCACTTCCGCACACGTGCGCGTGCGCGCGTTGAATTGAATTATGGGGCTTTAAGCTCGTGGGCGCGGCGCCTCCGGGTAGGCCATGGCAAGTCCTCTTCCCGTCTGACAACGGCGCGTGCGAAAGCCACTTTCTGATTATGAGGCACGCCGTAGTGGAGGACTCCGGAAATTTCGACCGCCTGGGGTTCTTTAACGTGCACCTTAATCTAAGTACCCACGGGTGTCTTCGCATTTCGCCCCCATCGAAACGCGGCCGCCGTGGCAGGGATTCGATCCCGCGACCTCGTGCTCGTAGCTTAACACCGTAGCCACTGAGCACGTGACGTACGTCGCTTGCGGTGGTGGTACTGGTCTAACGTAGGCAACAGCTTCGCTGTACAACGACTTTGACAGGGTGGAGTGTAGGCGGATTTTTCTTTTTATTTAATCCGAACAGAGTTTTTTTTTTTTTTTTTATGCCGCCGGCGGCAAATAAGTAAAGCTCTTCTGCTCCTCGGCTGCTCGAGGAGGTGGACGTTACTTCCAAGATAGTTCGACATCGGTAATGAACGAATTGACGAACATCTAGTAATTAACTTCTTAGGCTCACGTTATGGAATTTGCCAATTGGAAGCGGCGAGTTCGCGAGATGTGTAACCACTTTGGCAACATGTTCGAGATGTCCGCTACCTTTAAACTTTTAAAGCTTGTAAACCGATAAAAGAAAGGCCGTTTTGTTTAAAAAACCAATGTAATAAGCTGAAGAACAATGCCTTTTGCAGTAAGTTCGAAGGCGAGAATCTCAAGACTGGTGCTGCAGTTTCTTGCTCCGAGTAGATGGGCCGCCCACGGTGATCTCAACAGTTTATATAGTGATTGCCCAGAAAAGTTAAATAGCGATATTTTGTTCTAATCAGCTATAACACTTGCTCCGACTTCTCGTGTATCCAGATCCTCGAGAGACCTACTTCATGCATCAGAATTGTGCTATTTGCGTTAGCCGTGACGACAGGGTGCTCCACAGATCAAATTAGTTTCAATATTTACGAAATCGATGATATTGTCGGTGTATTTGAACATTTACGAAATGCTCAAACCATTTTCGTAGAGTTCCGCGTGCGTCCGACTTTATTTCCGACATGAATATTTTACGTCATCGCGTCCAACCTGCCGCCGTAGCCCAGCGGCTGTGGCGTTTGCGCTGCTGAGCTCGAGGTCACGCGTTCGATCCTGTCCACGGCAGCCGCATTCCAACGGGGGCTGAATGCAAAAAAATGCCTAGGTGTCCTTAGCGATCGCCTAAGAGACGAAAAGGCGAAAGCCTTGTAAAGCCTGACGTATATAGCTTTTCTTTCGAGGAACCCGTATGGGTTTCCTTTGTAGCACTTAGCTACGCTTGGGTGGATGTCTCGTTTTATCTTTATTAATTACTTCTTTCCACCTCGCGGGTTTCCGCACAACTATAGCTTCAAACTCTTGCCTTTGCTCCTGAAGTTGTCGATAAATTCGACTTCACCTACCATCTGCTATAGCCGCCTGGTTAGCTCAGAAGGTAGAGCGGCTGCCCCGGAAAGGGCGGTGGCCCGGGTTCGAGTCCCGGACCAGGGCGAATTTTTCTTCAACTGCGAAGCTTGTCTTTCGAGGAACCCGTATGGGTTTCCTTTGTAGCACTTAGCTATACGCTTGGGTGGATGTGTCATTTTCCCTTTATTAACTTGTAAAGCCTACTGTAATTCACCTCAACCACCTTAATCCTCATTAATCCAACGTAATACTACTTAACCCACCTTAATCGACGTTAATACACCTTAACCCTCCGCAGTACACTCTTATGCGCTTTAATATGCTTTAATCCACAGTAATATATCCAATGATTAATCCTCAATTAACTGTGTTGATCATTAATAATCTCTTATACACGGCTGAACATGCTTTGGTTCGCTTCTGGCCTTCCTTGGGTCACGTGATATCTTCTGTACCTCACAGCACGACTTTGCAACATAAGAGCTTTAAGGCTTTCGCCTTTAAAAAAAAATAGAAAAAAGCGCCCCGTGTATTGCGCATTGGGCGCACGTTAGAGAACGCCACGTGGTCGAAATCAATCCAGAGTCCCCCACTACGGCGTGTCCCTCATAGCCCATGGTGAAGTTTGGGGACGTTAAACCCCTCAATTTAAAAAAGAAGGAAGGAAAGAAAATGAACGCCAGGCAGGCGGTACCAGCAGCGCGCCGAAATGACGTCTTGTCTCTCGCGAGGCTCCGAGTAAAAGCGGCGAAGATGCCGCGTGCTGCTGCACGAGTGGCCGGAAAGCTATAAAACATTCGGTGCATTCGGCGCCAGGGAGGCGCTCCTCGCGAAATACGCATAGACGTCGACTACAATGACGTTCGGCTCCCGCGCGCCAGCTTTGCGGGAGCCGCCGAAACGTCCTTTTATTAGCTTTGAGTCGCAGCTGAAGCTATGGCTTTTTCTCTCCTTTTTCTTTCCTCTCTCTTTCTTCTAAGCCTTTGTCCGACTGGGAAAGTAGCGCTCAGCGGAGTCGAGCCCGAAAGGTCGGCTGCACCGGGCTTCGCAACGCTGCACGCAACTGGGCCAGAAACGAGGCATCCGGGACGGCGGCGTCTGTTTGGCGCTCTCTCTCTGCTCTGACGGCATACGAAGGCAGACGGACTGTGCGTGAGCGCATTTTATTTATTTATCTATTTATTTATTTGTTCACGCTTTTAGTTTAAAAAGTCATGAGCATATATTATTTGTATATGACCGCCCGTCCCACTTACTAGAGGAATGTGTCCCATGCGCAGACGGCACAAATGCACTTAAAGCAGCTGATAATGAGGAAGACCTACATAAGAACGCTAATCGAATTCGCAGCCGGTGTTCTTAATAGCTATCGAAATAAAATAATTCTAAACTTTTCCTAAAGTAATATCGTATTTTTTTTTTTTTGTACTCGCCGGTCACTGAGTGTGGAAAATTGCCTTTTAATGTAGAAACTCTCTAGAAAGCTAACCATGCTATTGTTTTAATTTCTTGTAGACCAACACCTTACATGGCATAATCACGTACATGCAGTAACGAAGAAGATGAATAAAGCGTACTAATATTTAAGAAACTTTTGAACTAAGTTCCCAGTCAGTATATAGGAGGCTATGTCTCACTACACAGGCGCTTCTAATCATATATCACAGTTCTACAGACTATCACGTCTCATATATTGTACTTCAGTTTATGGACCAACAGCTAACCAATTCAAGTTGGCTCAGAAAGTGTAGTGCTAGAACTAATTAATATTGTGCCACGTATACTGACTCTATATCATTTGACTATCTCTATTAGCCATTCTAACCAGTGCATGCTCACATTCCACTTCCCTATGTCGCAGTTCTAACTTTCAACTTTCTGAGCAACCCTATACACGGTCCTTCTATTGCTTCTAATGTTCTTCTATTGCATTACTCCAAAAGCTGAAGAAATTACTCCAAAAACTGCATTACTTCAAAAACTGAAGAATCGCGGCCTTTTGCGTGGGCCGCGGATGCGTGGAGGCGGCCGCCATCTGGATGGTTGTTGTTGGCGTTGTTGTCGCGAGGAGCCAAGCGCAGCGCGCTGTGCTGTGAATAGTAGAAACACAGGAAAAGGGGTTTACGTTTGAGTTTCCACGTGACAGAATTATATTTTCTGGTATACTCAAATTGCAATCCGATGCTGTCATGTCTGTTGGTGGTGTTTAGGTTGTGCGTTACTGTTTTACTGACGCATCTTACTTTGAGGAATTGAATTAGCTCAGTAGCGCCTCTGCGCCACGAGGAGGGCTTGCGTGGTTGTGGTACGGAATGATTTTTCGCCAAACGACGTCCGACGCAAGGCGCCGGCACCGGATTTCTTTTTTCTTTTTTTGCGACGCGAGGCTTTCAACGCTTTCGCGTTAATATGTCACTCAGAAGAGACACGCGAAAAGCCACCGGGCCCCAAATATTGGGCTGGGGTCGCTCATTCGTCGCACTCGATAGAGTCTTCCCCCGGAGATCTCCGATCCATGTTTTGTCAAACGAATCTGCCCGGCGTCGACAAATTTTGCAATCGCATCACTCAATTTATAGATACTCTGCCACTCTCGAGTGCGCGTTTCCTCTGTCTTTGTCCTCCTTGCGATTACTCCAATTGACGACGTATATGGTAACGTATTAAACCGCTCAGTTAACCCGTTTACCTGTTACTCCTCTTCTCGGCTATAGAATATCAGCCTAATTACGGGCCGACTGCAGGTCAAATGCCTCGCTTTGGCTCCTGCAATTATCACCGTATCGTGCGCATGCGATGTGTGTAATTTTGGTCCATATGCACTGCGGGCTGTTTCCGTCTCACGTTCGTGACTTAATTTCTTGCAAAATAAACAAATAGTTAAATGAATAAATTAATTGTTCTGTGTCGACGAGTGCACTGAACAAACGCATTCGAGTAACCGGCCATTTCGCGTGATCTCTTATTTCTCATCGATTCCTAATTTCCAGAGGCGCTTTCCGCTGACGGGAGTTCGCAGAGTTCGCGTCCGCCCTCGCCCGCTCACTGCACCAGCGGACCCTCGGCGACGCACCGTCCCCTGGACCCCCTTTCCCCAATTACACATCCGAGAGACACATCCGCTTGAGGTCGACGAACGATGAGCGCTGAAGGACGGCGTCGCGCAGGCCCTGTGTTCGCGCGAACCTACAGCTACGGAGCCAGAGCTTTAAGGACATTGTTAAGCAGCTCGAAGAGAAGCGACGACCACCGAAAGAACGGGCGGAAACGACGCAGGAGGTGGTGGACGTCCTGGGGCAATGGTGCAACTCACCTTCCTGCATATAGCGCGTTACCGCCGTTTACGTGGACGAGTGAGATGCGCCGTAAATTCGATATATACGATGCGCAACTGTCACGAGAAGGCAACCGCTTTAAGAAAGGGAGGCAAAGAAGGTGAGTGAGTCTGAGCAAGCGGCAAGCATCCTGCACAGCAGAGCTATAGGTCGGAGGGCTGTCGCTGTAGGGTCGTCAGTGTGCAGTGCGATTGCTATGTACCAACCGCGATGATTCAGGGGCCATGACGATATGCCGCGGAGCCCGATGTCGCGGGTTCGACTCCGCACCGCGGCGGCCGCGTTCCCACGTGAGTATAAAATGCCAGAAAACGATCGCGTACCGCGCTCAGAGTCCTCTGGGCGCACGCTAAAGAACCCCGCGTGTTCGAAATTAATCCGCTGACCTCCACTACGGCGCCTCCCGTATAACAATCCACTGTGCAGTATCGAGACGTTTAAGTGTTGTGTGTCACTGCCTCCGAAGAACGCACGTCTAAGCACGCGCAACCTTCACCCCCCCTCCCCTCACCCCGCGCGCGGAATGTGTTTGTTTTCGTTGTTGATGACCTCACCACGAGTTTCGCTTTGTGTGTCCTTTGTATGCGTGGGTCGAGTTCGACGACACCAGCGTGGGTAAGCGAATAGGTCGTGCATTTATGCGTGTTTCTTTATTGTCCGTTCCTAAAGCCGCCCGAAGAAACGAGTGCGTGCGTGTGTGTGGGAGACGGCGGTTTGTTTCCTTTGCCGATCGAGTGTCACCGCTGGGGCCGCTGAGATTGTTTTCGAATGTGAAAAAAAAAAAAAATGTATAGAGGTCGTCGACATATCCTATTCTACAGCAGACCCACCTCAACTCCTCCCCCCCCCTAAAAAAAAGAAAGAAGTAAAATAATTAAAAATAAAAAGACGCTTTCTACCTCTGGAATGAGCAAACCGATCTGTCCATGAGGGAAGCCACCGCCTAGCGACTCCCTAGACCTAGGGTGCCTCGATGTCCTCCTCGCCCACAGCGGCGGGCGAGGAGGACATCGAGGCACCCTACCTAGACCAACCGCTGACGACACCTAGCGACGACACCTAGGTCCCCCCCCCCCCCCCCCCCCCCAACCGCCTACGCAGAAAATGACCTCAACTGGCTTTGCCAAGGAGTCTGGCTGGACTCCTTGGCAAAGAGGGAAAGGGGAGGAAGTAAAGGTAAGGAGGAGGGGTAACTAGAGTTTGTCCACTTTGTCCTGGGCTGAAAACAGCTTGACGGCGCTCCAAAGAACGGGATGCAAGACAACCGTGCGACATCTAGATAAATCACAGCAGCAATGTAAACTTCATGCGACAAATAAATATATTAATTGTACCAAATTAACCCAGATATTACGCGCAAGTTAAAATCTATTTAAGAAAACGACCACTAGTGGAACGGAAAAAAAGCGCGAGAAACGTATTGTATCACAGAAGAAGCATGAACAGGATTACGTGAAACGTTGCAACTAAACATTAATTCTGCATATATTAATATAATCAAGAGCCATGCGCTAAGCGATGTGTTACATGATTGAAGTAACGGCGCACAGGAAATCAGAAAAAGAATAATTTAACCCGTTACGTTGAACATAGCAGTTTAACGAAGAACATATATTCCACACAAAATTAAATTTAGAAATGAAGAATGTAATTGACTTACCTTCCGTTTGTGGAAGTGTCTATATTTACTTATGCTATATACGGAGGAAATACTATTATGTTTAAAGGACTGGCGTTTATGAAAGATACGAAAACGGGGCATAAACCCCTCGTCCAGGTTACGCGTATGCATATACCACAATTATTCGATTGCAGAGGTACAGTGTAGTTTGAATATAGTGTAATACGTAGAGAGATAGCAAAGAGAGGGAAGGCATGAAGGTCAACCAGACGAGCGTTTGGTTTGCTACCCCACACTGGGGAAAGGGAAAGGGGGAAGAGAAAGAGGAAAGCGGGATAGAGGGGACACTCTCTGTGCACGCAGCAAAGTGCTTGGAAATCAGACAAGTCAAAGCAAGTGCTCCGTCGATACGTTAGGCTGCCGTCAATCTTGGTGGTTCTGTAATCCGTAACCTCTCGCTGTGTCGTATAATGTAGTCCCTGTGCAGCTTTGAGACATTAAACCCTATCAATCGTAAATATAAGCTTGATAACTGTACTTTTATCGGGCTTGCGTGACATGGCGATGTTTCAAGCACTGCTGCCCCCATGCGTGGGCTGTCGCTCTACGATGTAATTTAGTTGTATCGATACCTGGGGCTATTCGCCTTAAAGGGACATTCGAGGTAAGCAATAAACATATTTGGACTGATAAAGTGCTCTAGCGAAACTCTGTTTTCATTAATTTGGCGGTGAGAGGTGGGTTATTAGAGGGGAGAATGAAAGGAGACAGTTTCATCTTTTTCTTTCTTTATTTCTTTTTTCCCCCATTTCGCGTCAAAACCTCAGCGCGTGTGCACCAGAACACGACGTCAACGATTTCAAAGTATTTATTCGCACTTTGCATGGTCGTCGTGGTTCAGTAAAACACCATCGAAAAAAAGAAAAAAAACGCACATCCAATAACGTCCCACATAAAAGCCCGTGTGTTTCCATATTTCACATGGGGCGCATGTCCCGTATGATTATGTGAACGTATGGGGACCCCGTCCGTTAGACGTCACCCATATAAGTCAGACCGGCACAGTGTTCCTTTTCACGGGTGTACAGTCCTTGTCCAAAGCAGATATGATGGGCGTCCGCTGCAAACGCAGGAGCCGATCGGTTCGTAGTAGGTGGTGTTCGGTTAGTGAACACCAGTTCCAAGTGATCACCGCATGTGGCCGCATCAACCCGGAGTCCCCGCAGAGATAAATTTACTCCACCTGAGAGCATTGCGGGTAGAGAAAAGGAAAACAGACATGCCGCGTGATTAAGGCACGCCTGGTGTCGTCGAAGAATATATTTTTTTTGGGGGGTGGGACGGGGGGGGGGGACGAGGGCAGAGCGGCCGGGGGTCATCAACAAGGGGTTTCTGTTGGGACAACATGAGACAGCACCTATCCGTTCACTCTTTAAGGAGTTCGCTTACGTAGGCGCTGAATCCGTCACTCACGTAAGCAATGAATAATGATGAACTGAAAAAAAAGGTATTTATAGTATATATGATGTAAAAAAAAAAAAGTAATAACCTGTTTTTAGAGCAGTGTCCCTTGTTCTTAGGAACCTCGCAAACTATTCTCCGCAGAGTACGAGTGTACGTGTCTTTATTGCGAATAGTTTCCATTGGCGAAAGGCTCCCCTTCCCACCCATTCCTTTTGGAAAAACAAATGTTTAAAGGAAACATGATGAGTCGTACATACACGCAAAAATCGTAAACCTAAACCGACAAAAACATAAAAAAATGAACCAAGAAAGTAACAACATAAGACTAACTGAAGAGGCATCCCACATGCACGTGCGCAACGTGAAGTCGGTGTCAAAAGTTTACAAACCGCATGATCAGAAAAAAAAAAAGGGGGGGGGGTGCGGGGGAAGAAGAGAACGCTGAAAATTTACAGGGTCTCTTATGTTATCCCTAAGACGACTTGAAGGCGAAAAGCCCAAGTGCCGATTTATTAAAGACGGATACGTGACGTACGCATCCCCTTTTAGTCTATTTTTGCGTAGTCATACCTCTTAATTAGCTTACTCATCCACTTAATTAGCTTAGTTGCCCCCCTTAATTCGCAGAGTGTACTTCACTTAATCATCCCTCTTAATTCCAAACGTCGTGGGTTCGAGTGCCTAAATCAAACTCTATCTATATTAATTTCGCCTTCGTTAACACGAAATGTCGTGGGTTCGACTCCCACAGAAGTCGAGAGCTCGTAGCCCTTTTGTACCTTTGGTGTCGGCGACGCGTTCTGTCTCATCGTCAACTGACCGCTGAGACATGCAGCCTGGTACTTTGTCTCAAGCCCGCATCATAGTATATGCGAGCAGCATATCATTGCTGCACGGTTTTATATACTGGATACGGTCGCAAACTGCTCGATAATTCAACGTTTCATCAGATTCCGCAGCCCGCAAACACACACACACATATATATATATATATATATATATATATATATATATATATATATATAGTCATTCGCACTGTGTTAACACACGTGCG
This sequence comes from Dermacentor variabilis, assembly GCF_050947875.1. Taxonomy (NCBI): domain Eukaryota; kingdom Metazoa; phylum Arthropoda; class Arachnida; order Ixodida; family Ixodidae; genus Dermacentor; species Dermacentor variabilis. The sequence continues at coordinate 117,922,082 of NC_134572.1, read as the reverse complement.
CGAATGTCATATTGTTCGTGTAAGCCTGCATCGATCATGCAGGAAGCGCGATTTCACGACAACATCCAGCGAAACAGAGAGAGAGAGAGAGAAGAAAGGGAAAGATAAGGGAGGTCAACCAACCACTCGTACGTCCAGTTTGCTACCCTGTGCTGGTGCAAGGGGGTGGAGAAAGGCATTATAGGTGCGCCCGCACGCGAACGTCCACGTCGAATCTACTATATAAACAGTCCGGGAAACCAGTCGTTGTTGCTTTAAAAAACTGCATGTCGAAGTTTTACGTGCTGAGATCACGATCTGATTTGCGAGGCACGCCGTATAGCAGGGTACTCCGGACTACTTTGGCCAGCTGGGGTCCTTTAACGAGCACATAAATCTAAGCACACGAGAAAATTTCTTTTTTTTTTTTCCAGTTCGCCCTCATCGATATGTGGCCGCCGCGTTCGGGTTCTAACCCGCGACCTCGATATCAACAGCACCGCGCCGTAGGCTACGCGGCACCGGGTTCGTCGCTTTCCGAACTAGCGACACGCAACAAGCACAGTTCACGACAAAAAAAGGTACACCAATACGAACTGTGCGCGCGCGTTGTGTCGAGGTCGCGAAAAAAAAAAAGATGGCGCAAATAAATCAGCGACGTCGCGCGAGAGAAGCCGCTCGCCGGCGCATCCCGCCTACCGTTGGCCCATTTGGCGCCCAGAGAGCCAGCCGCCGCCCCGCTTTGAAGCAGCAGCAGCAGAAACAGCGGCTTCGGCGTCGATCCCGTTGCAGCGTTGCTGCGCCGCGCACATGGGCGCCCGGCCGAGAACCGGTTCCGCGGTGTCTTCTTCGCTCTCGGCTTGTTTCTTGTTAGTTTCTCGATGCTCGCCGCGCCGCTGGACGCTGCGGTGCCGACCGAATCTGTCGAGCCCGCGCGCTGAGGCCACGCACTGCCCTTATACTGGCGCCGAGGGCAGGCCCTGATGTGTGTGTGTGTGTGTGCCTCTAGTTGTACGCGTGGGAGGAAACGAAGACGGCCCCGATATTTTCCCGTTGAAAAGGAGACAACGCCGGGAAAGGACGAAGGATTGTGTGGAAGTGTATAGCAAGCCGCGAAGCTGACCCTTATATTGTATCCGGAAACGCCCCTGGGGTTACGAGGCGTGTCTGGTTATATGTATATATCTATATACGTTCGTCGCGTCAACACGCTGATGCTTCTCAAAGACGGAAACGCACACTCATGCGCACGCGGAAGTGTGGTGTAAGACCAATAAGATGCCATAATGGTCTGCTTCTGAGAGACCTATTTAGTTTAAATTGACTATTGACTTGGTCAAAACGGTAGGACGCGATGAGAACACGAGGAACGCGCGCGTGTACAGACACAATTAGGACTGTCGCGTCACGGCCGCGTTAGTTATTGTGCGGGCCCATATATATATATATATATATATATATATATATATATATATATATATATATATATATATATATATATATATATATATATATATATATATATATATATATATATATATATATGTGTGTGTGTGTGTGTGTGTGTGTGTGTGTGTGTGTGTGTGTGTGTGTGTGTGTGTGTGTGTGTGTGTGTGCTGCGTTCTGTACTGTTGCGTTTGTGAGATGCGGTGTGCTTGAGAGTTCGCGTGGCTGCCATTATAAAGCGCGAGCTACACTGAGTTAAGCGCGTTAAACAGGGGCGCACAAACGATGTGGGCAGAAGGCAAAACCTCCTCTTTGTGGCATCGCGCGCGTTACGAGATATTGCAGCTTTACGTAGCCGCAGGGCCCAAATACGATTTGACCGACCGCTTCGCGATAACGTCGACGCGAAGACCTCCTTTCGATTCTGCTACGAGGATTGTGCAGGCCTCTATATAGCATAACAGCTGGATCAACTGTACGTACAGACCCCTCAACAACAACAACAAAAAGGGCGTCCCTCGCACCGAAATATATTTAAGGCGCCGGAACCGATCACACACCACGAAGATGCATGCGCGAGCAGCCGCGCACGTTAAATCGTATATTCCCATATCCAAATCCATTACGAACGAGGCGCGCGCTATAATTGCTCAGTGTATACTATTGAAGGAAACGCCTCCATGTTGCACGTGGCTGCAGTCAAAAGGATTCCGCGAATTAAGGGCTTCCTATCTATCTATCTATCTATCTATCTATCTATCTATCTATCTATCTATCTATCTATCTATCTATCTATCTATCTATCTATCTATCTATCTATTTATCTATCTATCTATCTATCTACCTATCTATCTATCTATCTATCTATCTATCTATCTATCTATCTACCTATCTATCTATCTATCTCGCCCTGCCCGCCGTTTCGTATACTCTCCCGCGACTTTGCCGTTCTATTGTTCGTGGGTCCGCGACTCATGTATACGACGCGCATTAATTCAGCGCCCGGGAATGCGGGGGCCCATCCATTCCCCGATCAGCGCGGGCTGTCACCGCCCGCGCGCGCACTTTCGATCCTTGACGTATCGTCGCCTCTCGGAATGGTCCCCGCTCGGCCACGTGTACCGCGGCCTGCTGCGTGCCTGCCTATTCTTATAGACGAAGTTCTCGTACGAAGTGTCACATACACGGTCAACAGCGCCAAGCGTCTTTTAACAACAGCGCGAAACCCCGAGAGACGCAAGAATGACGCGTATAACAACAGGAACGTGCCAGTAATTAACAGTGGGCGTCAACAGCTTGGGTATATACCGCGTGATCACGGTATGCGAGCATGCTCCCGGCGCTGTCTGAGTATCGGTACAGCCGGCTGTATACGTACAATGCATTGACTATACCTTCACACTTATCTGCAGTCAACAACAACGAGTTGCTGGTAAACATTTGACACGTACCGACTGAAATTACCGTGTCGAGCAAGTTGTCTGACAACGTGTCTAGGATGTATTTGGCCCGGTTTAGCTACCATATATACACTTGGGGAAGAAAAAAAAAAGAGAGAGAAGAATGGAGTCAGTAGCGACGTTTACACGCGGACCCGATAAGGACCCGTCTAGTCGGCCTTGTCGGGCCGATAACGTCCTGTACACAATTAACAACACTTCGAACAAGGTCCCTCGAATAGTTTGAAGTAATGCGCTCCACTTTCGCACATATAAGGGGACGCCACGTGCACCGGCATTCAATGAATAAATTATAAATATTCGCCCGTTCCTATATGCGGCGTTATTTTCAAATCGCGATGAAGAACTCGTTATATGGCATGGAGCGTGAGCGACGTGGGAGTGTACACACACCGTCGAGCCAACACAGCGGCGACGACAGACGAGTGCTCGAACAAAAGCCGGCCGACGGCGGCTATAAGTCAACGTAAGCTTACTTAATTCAGTCCCTGATAAATCTCCCGAATAGGTAGGTGCATTCGGGGCACCTAATTATCGCCGGAGCACCTTGCATGGCGCGGTAACGGCGTCGCGTTGATGACGATTTCGACAGGCCTGCAGTCATCCTCGGTTATCATCTCGGATTCGCAATCTTCGAAATCGAAGTTTAGGCCAATATGCAGAGTTACGTAATAGCTGTAGCAAAAAAACGCATTCGCTTCTGCGGTCAAGGTTCAGCAACGTGCGCATAAATGTCGTAGCGTCATAACAGTAGCGCGAAAAACGGGCACGGTAAGAGACACAAGAACGTTCTCAGTTGGCGTCAGAAGTTTACGAACAACTTGTTGTTGACTGCAGATAAGTGGGAAGTAGTCTACACATCGTATACAGCCGGGTACGCCGAGACACAGACCGCGGCAGGATCAGGGAAAATGCTGCTCGATCGTATCAGGCGGTATACGCAAACTTTTGATGCCCACGTTTCCTCTGCCATTCCTGCTGTTACGTCGTTCTCGCATCTCTTGAATGCGGGCGCGCGATCATGGTTAACTTCCTTATATTTTCCTTCTATTTCCCAACGAGGTCGGGTCAAATCGCCTTGTCGTGCCGAAATGCGGTCGTCGGGTTCGATGCAAACGCTAGCGGGTCGAGTCGAGTGAGCGTCGAGGTGAGCCCACCCGGCCCACGAATCAACCCACCCGGCCAAACGAGGGGTGGGTTAATTGAGTCTCCCAACCCGCTTGGCAGGATGCATGTATAAACGCGGTGGGGTAGTATATTGGGGGCGAGCTCCGCCACTAGAAAACCTGGCGCCACCGTCGGCGTGACGTGGCATGAGGGATCACGTGGACACAGCGGCCTCGTCGGCTGCTTCCGAAGCACCGAAGCGAGCTGAAAACGAAAGTTTAAAGTCCCACATTCGCCGCGGTTCTGATTAAGTGGTGAGGCTTTACCGCCTTGGCTGTCTGCTTGACAACATTTGAAGGTACTATAATAGGTAGTGGCTACCTTTGGAGGCGTGCAGCATGGTAGGCTACTGCTCGGTGACGCAGTGCCGGACGTACGCAACGGAGCCCGGTGTCAGCCTTATTCACACATAGCCGCAGGACAAGAAGCTGCGTGAAGCTTGGCTCGCAAAACTTAGAACCGGCAAACAGCCATCGGCTACAACTCGGGTATGCAGCAAGCACAGACGCGAGGAAGATTTCTGCTACGGCGCCGGGACTGCGCGATGTTCGGAGAGTAGCAGAAAACGCGCACTGAGACGCTCGCCCGCGCCCGCTGCCTGGCTAATGTTATGACGCTTTAATAGGTCTATGATCTTGTTGATACTAGATTCTCGCAAGTTCACTGTAATGGCAATGGAGAGGTAAGAAGCGTAATAAAAAAGGCAGGGCATATGGTCATGTTTGTGTTATGAATTAATGCACTGGATTACGAAAATGGAGTAGAGGGAAATCGCACGCTGAGAAGACCGATAAAGATACAGTGCGACGCAACTTGAGAAATTATATTGAAATGTCTAAGAATTTAGAAAAAAAAATTGAATCGTCGCGACAGCACATCACAGTCGCCGTGTATATATAGGCGTCGAAGTCTCTACAACGAAATTATTTTTGAACAGTTCTGATAGCGTCCACGCAACAATGGTTGCTAGTGTGCTGTCAAATGTTCATATGCTGCGACCTAAAGCTCACGGCACGGTGCGACAACGCGCTCGCAGCGAAAGCGAAACATTGTGCGCGACATGCTTGCATGCAGACGCCCAGTCGGTCGCTGCGAACCCGTGCGATCGCTGCGTTAGGCTCCATTCTGTTGTGCCCCATTTGGTTATACAGACAGCCCACTATAAGCACATATTTCACATAGTTTACTCTCAGCGTTTGCCTACCTTTCACGCAAGAAGCCGGTTCGGGAGACTCCATCGCGGTGATCGCGCGCAGTGGCGTTCACTGTACGTATTCGGTAAACAGACAAAATCTGTAAACGATTCTGTGCTTTCAGTTTGCCCAAGATTATTATTTCTACAGTAAGAAACTTCCAGCGTTTTGAGAGTACTTACAGAAATGTCCAGGAGGGCTGCCGCGTGGTGTTCTTACTGAGCGCCGTAAGCCAAACCGCGCCGGATGAGCGCGCCGCGTGATCCTTCATACTACGCAAGGGAGACGCTTCCGACAGATGGCGACTCCGTAAGTCCTCGCCCCCATATATAAAATGCGGCTGTCGATCAGTTATATTTAGCAGACATAGACGTACTTATCAACCACACCTGGTGAACCGTGGGGTCCCGCAAAATTATTTGAATTTGCATTTATTTCTTACACCTATAAATCTCAAGGTGATACAGAGACAAAAGGCAATGCGTGCCCGAGAGAAGTCCCTGATCGCGCCCAGTCGCAGTAGTACAGCGCAAATAAAAAATTCACATTTGCTACAAACTATTTCAATAATTAATTAAACAAATAATTGAATTTGGTGTAAAAGTTCACAGTATATCGCTAGTTTAGGTAATAGTATTCTCGAGGTTATACGCAACGAAGTATATCAACTTAAATGACTTGCAATACTCACAAGAAGAAAAGACAGCAGATGTATGCGACCTTGGAGCATTACAACCTCATTTAAAGCGAAGCTGTTTCTTTCGAACAGCTGCAATAAACGTCTCAGTTTCCTGTAATTATATCCCGTACTTTTAAGATGTTGCCAATATATATGACTATTACATTTGAAACCTTGCCCGCATGTGACACTTTGTAGCATTTATTGTTGGGAATAAAAAAAGAAAGCATTAATTCGTCAGCACACATAACATTCGACATAACATTTATCAGGGTGTGCTCCTCTCCCCCCCCCTTCCTCCCCCCGTCAATTTCCGTTATATTTGATACTGGTTGAGTTCACAGTTCTCCGAGGGAAGCGGGATGAATTCTGCTTTGTTCGAAAAACGCATTCATAAAGTGCCGGATCGCTTGCATGCGTAACTTACTGCAAATTTCATAATTATTGCCCTGGCTTTGAAGTTTACCTACATATACTGTCTATAACGCGCCCTTTATTTTCGCCAAATATAAACAAAGTATCTTGTTTAGTTCACTGAGGACATGGCCGAAACCATCTATGAACGTTTTATGACGCAAGAAAAAAGCAGGGCGGGGACTGCTCTGTCATTAGTTGCAACGCTTCTAACTGTACCAGGAACGTAAAAATTTTGTCGCATATTGCACTTACCATAGCTCCCCTATACACTTTCCACGAAATATGAACCTTGTGTAATCTACAGCTATGTCGGGAAACTGGGAAGCATAGCTGATAGCGGCCATATCATACGCTCTAACACTGAATTTTTTTTACGAAGCCTGTGTTTGGTGCAACTGCACCTAACTTCGGACAGAGTTTCCATAGCGTACAGCCAATTTTCGCAAAATTTGGTCGTGGCGGCTTCTTTAGATCTGCGAGGAGAGTGGGCTATATTCTGCCCCGCTCGTTAGACACGCTCATATAACACTAGAGGGCTTGCATATGTAATTTACTGCCTAAAGCCCCAATTACTTATCTCTCTTAAACTTTACCTACGCATCATCCATTACCTTGTTCTTACAGACACCATGAAATAAAGAAGCTACCTTCCTTAGTTCAGTGAGGACATCAGCTGAACCTAATACATCACGCACGGAAAAAAAAAAAGAAAGAGGGTTCAATAATTATTCCTGATGCTTCTAAATAAGCCAGAAATGTTAAAACTACGCGACACATAGCACTTAAAATGGTGCCTTTTCCTTCAAGGTACAAAATATCTGAAACGCAAAGTTCTCTTGGGACATTGGGAAACCTAGCTAATACGTGTAAAAGCAAACGTGATACCTTCGAATACTTGCTTACAATTTATTTAAGGCTGTATTTGATCAACACGCATTTACCATGGCATTTCAACTTTTGTGTTCTGTTCCCCCTATGTTCGCGAAATTTTACCTCGATTGTAGTTGTAAATATGCCAGCGCAGCCGTTTAATTTTTACACCGCTCGTAAAACAGACTAAGAACGCTACGGACCACTTGCATATGCGTATTCTACTGAAAAATGCGCATTTAACCCACCCATTTGGAATATTGCCTACACAGTGACCATACCATGCATGCCCCTAATTTCCCCCAGATGTAAACAAGATACCTTGTTTAGCAAACCGAAGAAACAAACTACGAATCTCGTAAGACGCACGAGAACACGTGGGAAAACGAGGGATTGGCAATTATTTGCGGTACTTGCATTTAAAGCAATAAAGTGGAAGTTTTGCAGCGCATTGCGCTTAATATTCTCCCTATGTTCCCAAATGGCATATTTTGCCCCCCTCCCCCCCCCTCTCCGAACACAGACACCGCAAAAAGTGAGGGCAGCTTTCGCGGGCTTCTTTCACGCCCCGGAAAAATACTTTTATGTAGCACGTATTGAGCAAGAGAAAGATGTATCTGGACTTTTTCGTGTCGCTCTACAGTTTTCTCATTGACACTTTTCATCTAACTGTAATATTTGCGTAGTTCATGAATTCATTAAGATTAATTATCTAATTAGGCGGAATGGAAAAAGTAATCATTTGAGTATCTGTGCAAGTGATGACAAAGCAACATTACCTTGGTTATGTCCAGCTACGCGGCATTCGCATATCTTAAAGCTCTGGCTAAAGTTAGCTGGGACGCCGTGTGTATAATATGTAGCCACCTTTTAATCCGCGAGCTCGTAAAAAACAGCGCGCGACGATCTTCCTTATCAAGCTTAACGCGATCGAGGAGGGTATAGTACCCCGACATCAGGGAGTGCGGAGTGCGTATATATATATATATATATATATATATATATATATATATATATATATATATATATATATATATATATATATATATGCTAATGCATTTCCTTTATTTTTTGTGCATGTCGTCCACTGATGGGTCTCCGGAACAAAGCTCCGGCGCCCGAGATTGACCCTGGCTCTTTCACCTCGCCATGGCACGTGTCCCAGACAACAAACTTCACGTGATCCAGCGAGGCCTGCGGTACACTTCTAGTATTTCGTCCTCAGTTTTCTTACTATTTCGTCTACAGGGTGTTTGGGCGAGCACTTTCAAAAATTCTCGAAGGTTGCCTCTGGCAGATAGCCCAATTCGAGTTCATGAGGTGGTCTATACTCGAAGCGGCGGACACTATACTTGCACACGCACACACAAAATAAAATTATATGCATGATCGACTAATTAACAAAAATTACTAATTTAGTTTTTAACTAATTATCTTATGACCCATATTGCAGTTCACAAATTCTAGCCGTGGAGTTCGCAAGGCGGATCCACTTGGAAAGAATTCTCAGGATGACTCCAGTTTTGAGATATTAATCCCCGAACTTTGCGGGAAAATATGCATTGACGTTCCAGTTTATTTCATACCAAACGTCGTTTTATGCATTCAAGCACAGAAGTAACTGGAACGCCAATACATTTCTCCGCAAAGTTCGAGTTATACGTTCTACCACCCCGATCCTGATTGTTAACATGGCGGGTTATGGGGATAAAAATGAGAACGGGTTTAAGTAATGTTGCATTTATTTATTTATTTATTTATTTATTTAGTTATTTACATTCTTGCACGCACACCCAATAGAAAACGGCATGTTAGCTGTACACCGTGAGCTTTTCATCTGAGCAACTGCGGCGCCATCTGGCAACAGAATTGTACATTCGTATTCGTGCATGCCGTCCAGTGTTGGGCAGTGTCAGAAACATGGAAGGACTCTGGCAGTGTCGAAGATGCATGCATTTAGATACTATCTTAGATAGTCTTTGGGTATCTTGTATCTTTATCACGACACGTCTAGCAAGACGTGTATCAGTATCTGTATTTCCGATACACAAAAGAATTTATCATGTATCTTAAGATACAAGATACTGCTATCGCAACATCACCGCGCGTCACAATAAACGTTGGCTGAACTAAAAAAAAAAAAAATCGCTGCGACATTTTTTTTTTTTGTAGTAACTTTATAATGGGGGGGGGGGGTCAAGTACTCCGTTTTTCTCAAGAGCGCCCATACGCGCCGTTATAAGCTATTTTGCTCAGGCACTGAATTTTCTATTGTCTGACCTTAACAGGTACCTTAACTTAACTTGACGTTAACTTGACGATACTTCATGCTTAAATGAGATATTTACTAGTGGTTTCGCCTGCATCGTGTGTCTATGTATTAACTGTAGTTCTGTTATACGGAAGCGCCTTTATATTTTACTTAGGTGTATTTTACTTTCTTTTAGCCCACCCTTAACTTTCTCACTGTTACAACTTACCGGGTAATCGGGGCTACAAGTGGCAGTGTTGTGAATAACGGAGGCATCCTGCGACGCTTTGTGTCACTACAGTATACGTGTGAAACGTATTTTGGGCTGCGCAAGTTTTTTTTTTTTTTTTGTAGAAGAAAAATAGTAAAACGATTGCACGTCAATGAATACGTCGCTAACGAACGCTTTACGCCAGCAGGTAAGTAGACTATGAAAGGTGATTAGAGCTTTATCTGCTCTCTGTATACTCGATGCGCCAAATTCATTTTTTTTTGCTGTACCATCGTTGTTGCTGCTGTACAGCTGTCCGGCGATCCGGTATTGTGTAAACGGTAACATGTTTGTGGAGAAGGTTAAACTCCACAGCGGTATTTTCGCCATCGTGCAGAGGCTTCTTGTTGACTTTCTTGTAATTAGATGACGACCTGCTAGCTGGACGGCAAGCAGAGCAGCGACCCCCATAAGTTAGAAAAGCAGGAACCGCTGGCAGCGCAGCGCGCGTATAAAGAGCTCTCATATTAAGCAGCTAAAGCAACCCCAGTAAATTGTTTCGGAATGAAAATACTATACTTTTAGCACGAGAGACAAAATTTTTAGATACCAAGACATTTCGTTGAAATGAAACAAGGTTGGGCAGAGTTAAGACATTTCCAAGCAAATATTTTTGTGCACACGTGTTTGCTGCTACAACATATATATATATATATATATATATATATATATATATATATATATATATATATATATATATATATATATATATATATATATATATATATATATATATATATATAGTAAGAAATTTGCGAATCTATCGGAGTATCTTAAGATACAAATGGAAAGTATACTTGTTAGTATACTCATATAGTTGTTGCCCGAGTATCTTCTGTCGTGTCATGATACAATTGCATAGTATCTTTGCGCAGCCCTGATGCTGTCGATTGACGCCTCTCAAACAAATGCCCAGGAAGATGTGCTGCGCATACGCAACTGCATGGCTGTTTCATTTCAGCTGTTGAATAAACATCCCAGACATGAAGAAATAGCGCGCTGCAGGTGGCGATCCCAACCGATCGACCTGTGCCTCTTTGCTGTTATTACAGGTGGGTACGTTACGTCACTATGGGCTGACCCGGCATCCAGACGTCATCATGATGTTCAAGCCGAAGTCAGCACTCAAGGTCGAAGCAGCCTGCAAACGTGAATAAAGAGCCGTTCGCATCTTCTTCCTGGTGGTTTGGATTCTGCAGCCCATCGCAGGAGGTCAACGGTGCCACCACACCACTAGTTGCACTACGCCACCGCGGGTGCCGGGAGTTGTCGTTAGCAGGATGAAGGACAACCGCGACGAATAAACATGTTTGTCACTAAACCGTGACAAACAGGGTGTGGAGTGCAGTAGGAACAGTGTCATAGCCAGAATTCCTTTTTTTTTTTCACGGGTGCGGGGGCAACGGGGGAGGTGGGGGAAACGAACTTCACCGGAGACGTGGAGAGTGACAGTGACAAATTGGGTGTAAAGTGGGGAGGGGGGTGCAGGAGAGAAGCAGGCTGCATGCCAATACCACATAATTTAAGTGGTGTTGTGCATGCTTACGCAGAAATTTTTACGGAGAGGGGGGGTAGGGACGGTGCCCGGTGTGACAACCCCCGCCACTCCACCTCCACTGGCTACGCTACTGAGGAAGAGCGAAATTGAAGAAAGGCACCCTCAACCTCCTTTTAAGCTCGCTCGAAAACCTCAGCCTTTCCCCTCCAGGTTTCCTTGAGCCCGGGTATACTCGGAATACAGCAGTCATGGCAACGCACAGAATACAGGAATAGAGTCATGGCACCCATGCGCACGAGTGTAGACACCCTACTCGCTAACACCCCGTCCAGTAGGGACCGGACAATACCGACCCCCCCCCCTAAAAAAAAGAAAAAGAAGAAAAAGCCGAGAACTACCCCTTCCCTTCAAATCCTCTCCTTCTTTCTCCTGCGCAGCAGGTATCGCGAAATGCCGGATAGGCGAGAACAGACAAAAAAATTGGAAGGTTATTCAACCTTAAGTCGATGAAAGAGAAACTCTCCCTGAGCGAGTCTGAGGTGAGACAGGGGCGCATTCACCCCCCCACCCCCCCCGGGGGACAGAAGCAGGAGGAGCGTCAGACGGCACCATTTTCGGTATCGACCCATATTTTGGCGTATGATGACGTGTTAATTAATTTTAAACAATTCCCTTCGTTTTACATGCCAAAACTACGACGTGTTCTTGAGGCACGCCGTTGTGCAAAAAAATAAAAAGCGTCAGTATTGAAATGGTTACCGCTTAGGGCTTCTGTGCCAGAGGCTCTCTGTTCGAATCCGACCACTGGACAACTTTACTGAATTATTTATTTAAGAAATCAGTTTCACCATGTAGGCCAAGCGACGTGAATGCGATGGCAACACGTTGAAATATTACACGTAGTGTGAGACCCCTAGCTGTATAGCGACAGAATTAATTGCACTAAACACAAGCCGACTAAGTATAAGCACGCGTGGTGTGGTATACGTGTAGACACACGAACGTAGAGAACTAGACGACCGCGAGCAGTATAGGTTAGAACTACAGGGTCTTTCTTGTCGGCATTGTCGCCTTTCTGTCGACCTCGCGTTCCCGTATAGTGTGCGGCATGCTCACGGCACGGGCACGATGTGTGCGACCGCTTTGCGCTTTTGAACTGTTGGGTTTTGTCGACGTCGTCGCTTGGCATCGGCATCCTGTTCCTCCTGCGCCACGTCTGGTCGCCTCCGGCGTTCGGTTGATGCGTGCGCCCCCCACGCAGCGGCAGCCCATTGTTTTATTTCGCGTCCGAACCAGCGGAGTGGGGTTTCACTGAAGCTCCTCGGCCGGCGTATACGTATACTGAGGGCACACACACACACACACACACACACACACACACACACACACACACACACACACACACACACACACACACACACACACACACACACATATATATATATATATATATATATATATATATATATATATATATATATATATATATATATATATATATATATATATATATATATATATATATATATATATGCGTGCGCTGTGAAAGTGCATGGTGACCTCGGCCTATTAGGACACCCTATCTCCGACGTCAGGAATGTTGCGATGTTTTTGTCCCACGTGGTCACGAGGCTTGAGGCGCACATATGTATAAATAACGACGCTGTTAAGCTTTGATTGCGGTTGGTGAAAATGGCGAGGTCGTATGTGATCAACACGTGCGACGCGATAAGGGACCTGGAGGCTGCAAAATTGTTTACAGAGCAGAGCGCAAATGTGATCGGCGCAGTCATGCCACAGTTTAACGGAGATGATTAGACCCGATAATCATTTCGTTAAATCGAGGACTTCGTTACATTGAAACAATCATGCGAATAACGTTGGTTATTATATTATCGTACGCTGTGGGCCCGCGTTGAGCGCGTCTTTTCTAACAGGTCGCCTAAACTGAAACACGGCATACAAATACATTTTCTCGGTCACCCGTCCACCACAAGGAAGGAAAAAAAAGAAAAGAAAAAGCAAAGAGAGGAAGAAAAAAAAAACAAAGGATGAAAGAAACTTACATCGGGCGGTTGTTGTGTTCCACTTCAGTGATTCGAGGTTTCACGCTTTGAGCTTTATGAATCTGTGATGGGGCGGAGAATCGAAATCACTTCGTTAAATCAGTGCTTTCTTAAAATCGGGTTTCATTAAATCGAGATTTTGCCGTATTCTAGTTGACGATAGGAGGATATAAGCGGAGTCTGCCGCACCACGTAACTAGTAGAAGAAATGAGGCACGGTCTGTTTGAGTAACAAACTTGGTGTCAACAGGAAATGGGGAGGGGGATGAAGTTTTCAGGCACGTTTGGGCTCCGCACTTTCGCGTGTATTCGTGCAAGAAAATGGCGTGCCACAGGGTTGCATTTTAAGCACAACGCTTTTCGCGGTGAAAATGAATTCAGTAAGCACAGTCATTCCGCCTTCCATTGCGCATTCGTTGTATGTTGACCACCTTCAAATTGCATGCCGTGCCTCAAGTATACTCACGTGTGAAAACCAGCTCCAGTTAACCATTAACAAACTGACAAAGTGGGCAGATCAAACTAGTTTTATTTTTTTCTACTAAAAAATCCGTCACCGTTCTGTTTTCTCAGAAGCGCGGCTTGAACTCGGGTCCTGTTCTGAAATTAAATGGAAGCTCACTACCACTTAAACCAGAACATAAGTTTCGGGAACTGGTTTTTGAGGGTAAATTAAACTACATTGCCCCTATTAACAGCGTAAAAAAGAAGGTGAACAAGGCGCTTAACATCCTGATAGTTCTACCATGGAAACTGTGGGGTTCCGACCGAATGCGCCTTTTACGTATTTACAGCTCTGTCGTGCGCAGCACACTTGACTACGGCTGCACAGTTTATGGGTCAGCGATGCAGTCCTATCTCAAACGCCTCGATCCCGTACATAATCACGGACTACGCTTGGCAACTGGTGCGTATAGAACTTCACCCGTCGAAATTTTATACGCCGCGTGAGCGAGGAACGTTGCCTGGAATACCGAAGATCCTGGCTCACAGTCTCCTATGACCTAAAGACTGCGGAGCTAAACCGAATCGTATATACCACACCATTGTTTCTCATCTCACGAACAGGATACACTACACAAATAAACCGCATGCCATAAGACCACTTTATCTCCGGTTTGAAGAGATATATGCCAAGACTAACACATACCAAACGAGGCTCTCAGCGTTGCCCAAACACCGAACAGATTAGCTCCATGGTGGGATTTCGCACATATATGCGACTTTGCCCTGATGCATCAAAAAAAGAAAGAAACACTGCGTGAGCACATTACGCGCAGGATTTCCTAGCACTACAAGAAAAATATAATGACTATATTGAATTCTATACGGATGGCCACCAAAAACACAAAAACATACTGGAAGCACCGTAGTATCCAAACCCTTGGAATCTCGCATTAGACTACCACTTTTTGTCTCCGTTTTTACAGCTGAAGTATGTGCCTTGTTTACAGCTGTAAAAGAAAGTAGTATCAGGGAATTACAAAAGGGCAGTTATGTACACAGATTCCTTAAGTGCAATAAAGGCCCTACATCTAAAATCTGAATATGAACGTTTTCTAGGAGACATCTTGCGGATACCGCGAAGAGCAGAGGAACACGGCAAAGTAATACGCTTGCCAAGCCATACTGGTGTCCCAGGAAACGAAAGAGCAGATAAATTAGCGGCAACGGCGGCACACAAAACACCAGTAAGTATGACGGTACCTTTCAAGGATTGTACACAGAGATGTCGCACAGTATTCGACTCAAAATGACAGGAGCAGTGGGACTCCAGGGTACACAACAAACTCCCAAACTGTTAAACCTATTCTACAAGCGTGGAAGTTGTGTTGCCACCAAGAACGCTTCATCGAAGTAATTTTATGTCGTCTTCGTATATGACACACGCAATTGACTCACAATTTCTTACTAAGAGGGGAAAGAGAAGTGGAGGGTGAACATTGCAAGGAACTTAATTCTCACTGTGAATCACATTCTAATCACATGTCCGGCGCTCGAAAAAGAAAGACAGAATTATTTTCACGAACGATACAAAACACTAACACCATTTCATCCACATTTATTACCATCAGAGCATGCACTTTAGTAATCCGCGAACATATGATGTGGTTATTTTTTTCGACGTGAGATCAACCGAGTATTTGAGTCACGAACATATATCGCACGTTACAATCTAACAATCGCACGTCTCGTGTGTGCTATAATGCGTATGCGCGCGCACACACACGCACACACACATACACACGCACGCACGCGCGTTTATCTACTCTTCACGGCAGGTAAAATTGGGCCGACAGCCACGTGATGCATGGTTGTGCGAAAAATCATAAACGCGCCTTAACTGTTTGCCCGCGTGATCGAATCGAGCGCTGCGCGCATGGCGCCAATAAGGCATCTCTCGCTGCACTGTACTGGCGCTGCCGGTGCTTTCGACGCAGCGAATGCGAATGCCTTCGGTCGCACGGCGCTTTTAGAGGCACTCGGTGCTGACACTTCCGAGGAAGCGCAAGGTAGGCCATTTGGAAACGAAGCATTAAACATATTCTCTGTGCACTTAACCTTCCCGCCCAGCCCGTGGGCTGTGTATGCACTACAGGAAGCTTTTCATGCGCGATTGCACACACTTCTCGTTCTTTCGAACTTTCGCAAACTCTAATAGATTTCTGCGCAGCGCAATCACTATAGGTGAACTGAAACAACGTTATATGCGAATGGATACGCTCTTTCGTTTCATGAACTAGTTCTCGCCGAGCTTAGTGCCAGTTCTCTCTGGGGTGGAACCGACCCTGAACTAATTCAATACAGTTCAGTACCAGTTCTTAGTCGTGCTGAACCGGCGCGTCACTGCCTTCACATGGTGCGAATGGGCTTGCAGGAATTGTGCACGACGCCTGCACCAGGCAGTTCAAACATTTCCGTTCTATTCTAGCTATTCAGACTGGTCGTTGCTCGCTCATATTTCGAGAAGGAAACCGTCTTGGTATGCACAGAACTCCAGATCCCATCGGCGTCTTCTTCTTTGCACGATAAATGATCTTTCGTAGAAGGGTGCAAGTAATAATACGGAAAGGAAAGAAGATCGATACGAGCTTGTTCTGTTAAAAAAATTCAAATAAACCCGCGCTGCAACAGTGACGTCACCACTAATATGCGGCTGCATCAGCTGCATTCGTGTTTTCGTGACGTCGTCGGTTTTGGCCGTCGGCAATCAGCATGGCCGTAGGTGGGACGTGCGGCTCGGCAGGGCCAGTTTAAAACAAATTCCGGAGGGACTTTTAATTTTAAGTTATTAGTGGAGATGCATCCTTATCAAACGAATAATCGATTTCATAACCCTGGATTTCATTCTTCAGACCGACGGCCCCTCTAGGTCGACGAGCCTTCCAACACCGGTATCATCATTCCTTACTTCGGGGGAGCGCACAGGATTTCTCTGCTGTGATCGCAATTTTGCGTCCAATTTTGTAAGTTCCCTCGTCCCGTTTTTAAATTTCTCCTAATATGGAAGGGTTGCGAAAGACGCTCTGAGCGCGAATAACTGCGGGAAAATGCTAAATATGACCCCACTGCAGAGTTTTCATTCATACTATGCCGAGTTGGTGCCTGTGGGGGTAGGCCTAGCGGCGCTCGGCCTGTCTTGCAAGTCTGTAGGAAGACACCTCGGGGTTATGATTCCATTGTCGTAACCCTTCGGGTATGATCTGCAGCACTAGAAACATTCCAGTATCGTTTTTCACGGTCGCTCTGCCTTGTTCTATGTCTGTTGAAAAGGCAGAATACCGTGCGTAAATTTGGGTACGGCACATTGAGGTGTGTTGACTGCTTAGCTGCGTTTCCGATCCGAACAGTTCGGACATCATCGTCCGAGAGCTGCGCTGGAAAATTTTAGACCCGAGGAGGCTTTGTTGTAGCGCATAATGACGACCTTTCTTCTCACCCTTTCTCTCTCTCTTTTTTTTTTGCGAAGAGGCAGTACGGAAAATATCCAGAATGTAAGTTCGATATCTGTTCACGTAGTGTCTGGCGTACACAGCATAAACACAGGGACCGTCTTTCCACTAGGAGCACGTATACTTTTAGTTTTTCTTCGTTTTTTTTTTCTTTCGCGCTGAGCATCGGCTAAATTGATTACCGGGCACGTAACCGTAATGGACGTGCATGTTCAACCGTAATATATTTTGATTCTTCGGTGTGGTGATGCGGAGGCCCGGACAGTAACAGCGTTGCCATGCGTTCCGGTTTTTACTTCTGGGTTTGACCACACGTGCATTGTGAGATCTCGGCAACTTGCAGGTCGTAGTTTTAGGAAATGCTCGACGTGAAGAACTTGGGACTAGTGAACTCTTGAAATTGCCCCAATGTACCATCGTCGTCTGCTTTAGAGTAGTGGTTAAAGTATTTCGGGTACCGCACGTATGCTTGTTTCTTAGGACTGCAGCTACTCAGCGTGGCTCATGTTCAGGCAACCTACGCCGTCCGTCAACTATGGTGTTGATAGCCAAGCACTGAACGGGTTATCGCGAATAGTTAACTTGCGCTTGCACCTGAGCGCAATGAGTCAGCCCCGCAGACGTACCAGCCCGCCGAAATGCTGGTGACGTGTGATATGTGTGACTCGAGTCCTTGTATTACCCCCGAGCCTTGATACACGTACCACAGGTGGTTGTGTGGCGATTTCCCAGTGGAGAAAGACCTTCGCACGCATTGGATTTTCCGGAGCAGTTCCAGGCTTGATGGGTCATCGCATGAAAAAGAAATGACAATGTGCCTTCTTTAAAATTGGGATAATAAGCTGTGGAGTGAGTGTCTTACCATTGCTAACCCCGCAGAAACATTCCCAACTTGTTCATATATGTTAGAGGTGCGTCTGTGAAAGGTGGCAGTATATAACGAAGGGTGCTGTAACCTGCTTCACAATATAACCGATGATGCCCAGCTATTCTCCTTACAACCTTGCTTTTCATAGGGTTGGAAGTGCCAAATGGGGCAACAAGGTGCTTTAACTCTGTTTTAACTACATTGCTATATTGGGTAAGATGCTTTTCTGCAGTATGGCCCCTTTGGTGTTTCATTCACCTTGCAAACATTCTCACTTTTCATATGTTTTAGTTTTTAATGCTCTCCTTCATGGTCACTTTATAAACCGTAGAAGTGACCGCTCATATAATGTGCTCACCTTAATGCTGTCTTGTGACAAGTTGCTCTTTCTGTGTTGAATGAGGGAGGTAGCTTCGTAGCATTGAGAAAATCTGAGCACAAAGTGGCTATGCCTTGGTGTCTGCTATACAGGTTGTCCCACATAACTTGAGCCAGAGCTTTAAAAATGAAAGGTACTCCAGACGTGAGTTGAACTGAATGCATAATGTTGGCGCTGGCCTAGAGTTACTCAGGCTATTTTTTATTTTCCCCTTAACTAATGGACTAGTTAGGTTTAATTCATCAACTTTTTAAGTATTGGCTGCAGAACCCAAGTGTGATGCGCTAAGTTGTAGAGCACCTTGAGAAACCTCTCAATAAATTGTTACCTGCACGATCTATGTCACGTGTTCCTTTTTTCCGTGTTCCAAAAAAAGCCTGCAAAATATGAAAAAAATACCAAGTGACGGGGCACTGTGCACTGTTATTCTGCTGCGCTCGAGTGTGCGATGGATGAACAAGGTTGGCTGCAGTGAGAATAGCCCGCAACAGGGCATTAGCACTGTCATGCGATAAGAGCCGCATGCCCAGATACCTACACCAGGCATAATGCTGTGATAGGTCAGCCATCTTGTGTTGGGCAACCTAATATCGTGGAAGAGCTTACTTCCATTATATATCATATATAGCACATCGCCTATAGTCAGTATATATACACGTACTCACTATACCCTGCGACAACCTAAGAATTCAGTGCGGGGTCTGCCCACAAAACTGTGCTGCACCTTCCTGCCCTGTGTACCACCCCACTGCAAAACACTGTTCCGGAGTAATGCTGATATTGAACGAAGTTGCACGTATCAAGTATTTTGACATCGCAGCCTCCGCTGTGACGTCACAGAAATGAGCGAACATAATTGGCTGGTGAATTTATATAGATTACCTTCAAGTTGGCCAGTCATGTGTTTGTCTCTGCATTCTTCGGCTTTCACCAACTAGAGCAGTTGAGATAGCGGTAATGAGGCAGCTTTTCCACTGACTAAATCTTGCAAGTTAGCCCTCTAGTGAAGGCAGTATGAATCTTCAGTGACTATAGACATGTGATGATCATAGCAGCTTAATTTACACTTCTGACCAGCATTCCTAGTAAAAGAACACCTTTTCTTTAAAATAGAAACCTTGCAGGAGCACTGTCATAAAAGTATGTTCTTCCCCCCCTTCGTGTTCAGTAGGTGTTGGCCCAGCAACCATTGTATGCCTTTGAGCAGTGAATGCTTGTGTTAATTGTATTCTCTTTCTCTTTTACTGTGGTGAGCCTCTTATTTTTATATTAAAGAGTGCTGAGAGACATTGTAGGATGCTTGGTATATACAGCAGGATATTGCGTAGTACCGCGAAATGCCACTGGGAACAGGATATCACTATATTGTCACAGAAGGCTCGGCGCCTCTATGCCCTGTAACAACCTTGTTAGGATAGCTGATGCATGTTGAGCCATTTCCCTTGTTGCCAAACTAATTCTTCCGTTTTGATTCACTCACAGTCCCTTTGCGCTTCACATGCAATAAGCCACCGTGAAGGAGGCAAATATTTTGATCTACATTCAGATATACACTCTTAAGCAGGTTTTTTACACATAGTCCTGATTCCAGCGCAAATGATGGCACAAGCACATAGAACAGGCAATCTGGTTGCTGTGTGAAATGTTCTATTTGTTTGCCTCATCTATTACGCTTGATAGAGCACCATGCTTGAAGTAACACATGTAGATTAAAAAGGTTGGCTGTTTGGCCAAAGCATGAACAAGGGTGGGAGCTGCTGCATGTGCAGGAACTGAACACATGGGAAGCCCTTAAGTGTCACATGCTGCATCGAATGTTTTCTTGTAGCTTTGGTTCAGCTTGGGTTGCCTGCTGTGCTGGCTTAGTGATTGGTGTGTTCTGCTCCTTAGTACTAGGCTGTGAGGTTTTCCTGCCCGGGGTGGTTGCATACCAGTGGGGTCAGAATGCAAGATTACTTGTGTACAGCACATTAAATGTAAGTGTATGTTAAAGATAGGTCCCCAAGTGGTTGGCACCACTCTGAAGCCCTCAATTATAGCACCTCGCTTAGTCCACATGTTGCTGCTTTGAAATGTTAATCAATCCAGAGTCACTAGCTTGGACTGGTGCATTGCTTATCATAGCCATGTCTCTGTGCTTTGCACTTGCTTTCATAATGCTTGCTTATGTCTATTAAAAAATCCTCAAATGTAGCATGAGCTTGTATTTTTCTTTTATACAACCTGGTTTGCTTCCAATATCATTGTAATGAACTGACAGAGCGTTGATCACTTCAGTGCACTTTAATATATAGTGACTAAATGTAGCTGATGACAGGTGGGAGCAGTAAACTTTCTATTTAATTTTTCACCAATGTACATGGTCGAGAACGAATATCTTAGCATAGTTTTGTGAACACGAGTATGTTGTCTACAGTGCTCCTTAGAGGTGTTCCAGTGCTCCTTCAAAGTGATTTTACAGTAGTTTTAAACTTGAAAACATGTTGAATATAGGTTTTGATAACCTGCAATAACTAGGGGGCAGGGCACAATAAATGCATTACTTGAGACTTTTTTAATAAAGCTTTTGCACATACTTTGAAGAGCCTAGACAGTGAATGCTGTGTGATGTCGCAGATGGGCTATAATGGTCTGTTATCTTTGTACAGGCTCACAATCCTTGGGCATGTTTAGTCTTCTAGGCTCGCTATGTAACAGCAGCGTTTACTGGGACTCCTTGACTCACATAGGGAGCAATTAGTGCAATAACTTCTCCCAGCTGAGCCATATGGTATTTATTTATTATTTACAATGATGGTGGCACAGTCGCACCAACTTAAACCAAGGATTTGGTTATTACTAATGAAGATAGTGCAATTGTCAAAATTTATGTTAAGGCAGTGGCACCGCATGTCTTGACAGGATCACTTCATTAGCTCTCGTCCTTAATCCTGACTTCCTTGGCATACTGATAATTATGGCACTCTCTATAGCATGTTCTTTTCCCTTGCAGCATCCCCACGAAGGTCATATTAGCACAAGTCATGCATGCTTGCGGTTAACCTTCAGTTTCTGCTTTGTTTTCGTGGTCCTCAGAATTGTAGATTGTAAACTTGGGAGTTCCATGTTTTAGGACTAAGAATATTAAGCTATAGAACCTGAGTGCTGAGGTTACATTGACTACACATGTGGGCTTTGGGCAAATTGCCAGCAGTTCTGCTACTGTCAAGTTGGCCAATTAGTAATTGTACATTACTCCTGAGGGATTTTCGTTACACAAAACTATCTTGTAATATTTTATAGTGCTGATTAACAGGAAAATGACATCCTAAAATTGCAAAAGATACAAAAGGAAGGAAGCCTAACTTCCAGGAGCCCAGTCTGTTCGTTTCTGCTAAGTTATAGTAGCTGCATGCGAGTCCGATGTGAGTGTTGGCTAAAAGCGTAGAGGTGGTGCAGGTCCGAGTGGGGGGCCTCCAGCCCTCGTGTAGCAGCCTGAGGAAGCATGCGTGAGCTGCCCGGTCCCCACCTGAGTGCCGCTGCTGCCCAGGTGAGCCACCGGCCGCAGCAGCTGGCAGCCAGAGATCTCCCCGGAAGTTGGACCACTGGGCTTGTGGTAAGGCTACACTACAGTAACCTGTCCACTTACTGGGCTCTGCAAGGCTCCCAAGTGTATGTAAAACAACAGACGCTGAAATCGATTGGCTGGTGAAACTTTCTAAGCTAGGTTGTCTGCACTTGCGAAGGTCCATCCTAGAAAGTGGAAGCCAGGTTCAGCCACTGCCATGCCTTGGCTGGTAGAGTGTCCCGTGTCATGCAACGAGCTGGGGTGGTATTCTTGAGTGATCACTTTCGGGAATACAATCACCTTGGCTGTCGGCCATATGCTGCGACATTTCCGTTGTGAAGTCACGTGAAATTTCTCAAAGGTGATCGTATACCTGAAAGTGATCGCTTGAAAATACCAGCCCTAGAGACTACTTAGTGTCACAGTTGCCAACGGTAAGCTCTGTTTTCTTCCAGATTAATTATATTTAAAAACTTTGCTAAGCATATGGAGATAACTAAATATGATACCCACATTACAATTAAAAAGAAAACAATTTATGACTAAGCAAAGCTCATTTTATCCCCCATGCTTTTCATGGCTGCATCATAGGTTGGCTCTGTGTGAAGGTTAATTTGATAAATTTTGAGGCCCTCAGCCTCTCTTATACTTCTCACATGTTACCCAACATGGCTAACAGTGTCATGCAGGCAGCCTCAGGGGCCATTGTGCTGTGTAATAATTGAACCAAAATACCTACCATGGACACAGTGAACATGTTATGGTGCTGAATTGAAGGATGCTGATTTTATTTACTGCTGTGTGCGGACATCTAAATTTAAAGAAAATTGGTTGCCTCACAACACAGGCTGTCTTCCTCTGAAGGGTTAGCATGGCAAATAGCAGAGTATTTTTACTTCACAATAGTACATTTACAAACGTAAGTGGTTGGTATGGTGAGAAATGTACTCAATGCTCTGTGTTTCATGTTTAGAAACAATGGCTTTCAACATGAGTTGAGGCTGCCTTAGTGGCATCGCTTGGGAACTCAGAACAGGAGTATTTTCTAGAAAGTATGGCTGGTCATTTTCAGCATGAAATCAGGTTTTAGATTCAGCATAGGGTTATCAAAGCCCTTCAGGCTAGCCTTAGTCATTGGTCCTGAATTTGTCAATGTTGGTGCTACAATAAATCTGCTTTGTTTATTTTTGGTAAAGATTTTCTTTGAGAGCGTCCTCCAGGCTAGGTATGCAGGGCTAATCCACTTTGTTCATGTTTGATGGAACTTGTGTTCTCCTGCAGAATAACTGAAAGCTGGATGAGTCAGTATGGGTGGTACAGTGGCAGCACAATTTATTACTACACGCTTAGGAATTCTCCTAGGAACGAGACCTGGGTTTAGGAAGAAGTAGTCTTGCAGAATACCACAAATGCATGTATAATTGTTTTCTTGAGGGTGGTACCTTTTTTGACTATGTTGTATCTTTTTTTCCCCCCTCCTATATTCAGGAGCTGCCTGCTGTGGCTGCTCTGAACTGAGGCAGCCTGGATTCTCACAGCAGAGAATCTATGGCCAAGTCTGAAAGTAAGTGTAATCTTTGTTGTTCCTTTCAGCATTGTGATGTCTGTAGATGGCCAGCCTGCTTTGAAAATTGAGCTCCCTGGTGTGCAAGCTTGGCAACCCATTTTTCAGTGGTTGCAATATTAATCCGTTATTAATCTCTAATGCTGCACACACATTGTTTTGTTTGTGAGGAATTGTGTTGCCAGGTGTTAGCCTATGAGCTTGTTATTTGTGCACAATGTTGCACTTTGTGCACAAACTTGTGGCGTTTTTCACTGGTCGATCTGGAGCGGCCACTGAAATCCTGGAGTGAGTGCTTGGATTTCACCAGTGCGAATCTGCCAGCAGAGAGCAAAACTGCTCCGCGTTGAATCATACCAGAAGTCTGTGTGCACACGCCACACGAACCGACTTCCGCTCGGTACGTTTCCATTGCGTTCCACAGTGAGCGGAGGTGAAGTATGCTTCTCGTCCTCTTTCTGCCCTAATCTGCGCCTCAGCAGCAACGCAAGTGAGAGTGATCTGGCACGGAGCGAGTTGTTCCAAAACAACCATTGGAAAGTGCGAACCTGCTCCAGATCGGCCTATGAAATCTGGATTTGTCACTGCTGAGCAAAAAATTCTGCTCAACATCAACCATTGAAAAACACCATGAGTGTGCTTTATGATCTGCTGGAGCTTTTTTTTAACCCTATTATATGTGTGGGGGAACCTGAACATTACTTGGCATGGAGCATGTGTGATGCCTGCTTTACTCACCAATGTCAGCAGGGGTGCAATTTGTGCCTAGTTAAAGGGAATTAAGACGGCAAGCTGGGCGAGTTGGTGATTGAACATGTTCCTATGGTTGGGCAGTGCAACCCGGACAAAGGAAGAGAGAAAGTACACAGCACGAGTGCAGCATGAGTTAAAGGGGCAATAAAGAGCAATATTAAGTTGTATTACTAAATTACTGTTCTAGAATACTGAAAAGATCACTCTTACCGGGAGTTCGGGCTTGTTGAGCTAGAAAGTACTCAAATAGGAAGGTGGACAGGTGGCAATATCAGTTTGGCTGTTTCCCACTGTGATGCCACAGACTTCTGACAGCGTCTCTTCCTGTCTACTTCATTGTTTATCAATGAGGGAAAATACATGGAATAGATTGCCTTATAACTGAATAATTCTCAGCCTAGGAAGCTTTGGGAACATGCTCTGCACTAAATTGGGCCAAGTATGAGAAAATTTCTTAAAATTTATGGCATCATGTTGATGTACTGGTGCTTCAGTTATCGTGAACATTATTTAAATAAAAGTTTAGCCTTCATTTTTCCCGCTAGTAATTAGCAGTTCTTTGCCAAAGGAATTTAAATTATTTTGAAGGGATGCTCTACCAGTTCAAACTGGTTAGTGTTTCTATTTAGTGCCTCTTTAAGAGCCTGTACTATATCACTGGTAGTGTGTAAGCAAGCCCTGCAGTGCTCTTGCCTGATCGCTAAAGCAGCATTGTTATTGGTTGGATATATTGCAGAGATTCTACAGCCACCTTAATTCTACACAAGAAAAGTAGGAAGATACTTATAAAGAAAGGAGTCGGACAAGGACACAGAATCGCTCCAATGCTATTCACTGCGTGCTTGGAAGAAATATTCAAGCTATTAAACTGGGAACGTTTAGGAGTAAGGATCCACGGTGAATACCTCAGCAACCTTTGGTTTGCCGATGACATTGTTCTATTCAGCAATACTGTAGACAAGTTACAACAAATGATTGAGGACCTTAACAGAGAGAGTTTGAGAGTGGGGCTGGATGATTAATATGCAGAAGACAAAGATAATGATGAATAACCGGGCAAGGAAACAAGAATTCAGGATTGCCAAGTGTCTGTGAAGGAGTACGCTTACCTAGGTCAACTAATCACAGGGAACCCTGACCATGAGAAGCAAATTCGCAGAAGAATAAAAATGGGTTGGATCGCATACGGGAGACAGTGTGAGCTCCTGACTGGAAGCTTACCATTATCATTAAAAATGGAGGTATACAATCAGTGCATTTTACCGGTGATGACATATGGGGCAGAGACTTGGAGACTGACAATGAAGCTTGAGAACAAGGACTGCGCAAAGAGTGACGGAACGAAGAATGCTAGGCCTAACTTTGAGAGACGGAAAGACAGTGGTTTGAATCAGAGCAAATGGGTATAGATGACACTCTAATTGACATGAAGAGGCGCATGAAAATGGCGCTGGGCAGGTCATGTAATGCGTAGAGTAGATAACCATTGGACCATTAGGGGGACAGAATGGGTACCAAGAGAAGGGAAACCCGCCGTGGTTGCTCAGTGGCTATGGTGTTGGGCTGCTGACCACGAGGTCGCGGGATCGAATCTCGGCCACGGCGGCCGCATTTCGATGGGGGTGAAATGCGAAAACACCCGTGTGCTTAGATTTAGGTGCACGTTAAAGAACCCCAGGTGGTCAAAATTTCCGGAGTCCTCCACTACGGCGTGCCTCATAATCAGAAAGTGGTTTTGGAACGTAAAACCCCAAAAATTAAATTAAATAGAAGGGAAGCGCAGTAGAGGACGACAGAAGACTAGGTGGTGCGACGAAATTAGGAAATTTGCTGGTGCTAGTGGGAATCGGTTGGCGCAGGACAAGAGTAATTGGAGATTGCGGGGAGAGGCCTTCATCCTGCAGTGGACATAAAATAGGCTGCTGCTGCTGCTGATATTGCATTTGAAACCCCATTTTGTGTCGGTAAAATTAGTGAGCAGATCGAACAGCAATATTGAGGTGGTGAAGTGACCGATTGAAAGTACAGAAGATAAGATGATTGACCAAAGCCCTGAGAATGCTTACTGCTGCTAGTGAGCACAAGGCTTTCTTTTTCTTGCCAGATATTTATTGAAAGGACCTTTGCGTTAATTCGGGGAAGTATTTGGAGCCAAGTACGACTATGCGTGAGGTGCTATATTTTATGATGTGAAGGATGTATTATCTCTTTCTATGACCTTCTGCATTTTGTGTGTGTGTGACAATAACTGTTACCATGGGCAGGCAGCAAATAAATTTTCTTTTAGCCAAATGGGCATGCAGGCATGTTTGCTGCACTTTCCAATATATTGCGTAGGGCGAAGAAAAGTTGTGCAGTAAAGGGAACACCTAAAACCCAGTATAGCTGCAACATGATCAACTTATTCCTGGGAAACGGGGCTATGTAAAGTGTTACATAGAAGTTTATGCTTAGAGATCTCTGCAGGCCTTCATATCATAATTGATGGCAGAATGTGAGCTCACCCGCCGCGGTAGTTTAGCGGCTATGGAGTTGTGCTGCTGGGCTTCAGGTCCAGATGTGATCCCTGCAGCGGCGGGTGCATTTAGATGGGGGTGAAATGCAAAAGCGCTTGTGCACTTACATTTAGGAGCACGTTAAAGAACCTGAAATGGTCAAAATTAATCTGGAGTTTCCCATAGGGCGTGTGTCTCATAAGCAGATCGTGGCTTTGGCATGTAAGACCTTAGACTTTCAGGAGGCGAGCTGGCAGCTCCCATAGGAACAGACATGTAACAACATTACAGTAGACTTCCGTTAATTCGACTTTCATTTGTTCGACCACGACCGAAGGTCCCAGCCGATGCCAGTGCATTTATATAAGCCCAAGCTTTCTTTATTTCGAACCTAAAATTTGCCTTCGCCAGATAATTCGAGCTTGACCAGTCAGCACGTACACACTTGACCCCTGTGGGGACCCCTTTAATTGTAGCGTCTGTCTCAGTGAAGCTCAGGGCATAGTGAATCCATTGAACACACATCATATCCCTTTGAAACCGCCTATATTCGAGCAGTACTAGGACGATTTTCAAGCAATGACGGTAGCTCACAATTATGGTATTTACCCGATTATAACAAGCGCCTTTTCTATTTCAAGAAAATGGGGCCAGAATTTGCCTGCACGGTGCAATCGGATATGAAACCAAAAGTGCTTTTGTGGCATTCGTATGCTTTACCGCATAACACAAGGTACTGCGGAGAAGCTTACTTCAAAAACCGCGTGGTGAAGCTGACTTTAGCAAACCGGCCACCATTGTGCAACACGTATTAGACTTTTACCTATTTTCCTTGTTGAAAAATCGGGTGCGCATTAGATCTATACTTTGTTTAAAAGCTTTAATGTCATTGCTACGTTTTTTTCCTCTTCTTTGGACACAGAGAGTGGGCATGCATATTATTCGGGGGCTTTTTAGACTGGCAAAATACTGCCAAATGAATTGGGGGTGTGCTATGACTTTTTTTCCTACACCTTGTTTAATTCAATGCGTCGGACGATTTGATCAAGTTTGTTGATCCTGTCAGTGTAGATTTTAACCGAAGTAGACTGTATCTTCATGCCAATCCTACTGTAGTGCAATATTTTTTTCTTTGGTAAAAATGACATAAAGTTGGGAAATCTTTAGGTAGCACGAAGAGAAACATTTCCATATTGTGTTGTTTAGGTTTATTGGAAATGTTCCATTTTTTAATATTTTGCTTATCATGGATGGACAAACATGATGAACATGACTCGACTGATGAGTCAACTTTAGATTCAAGACCAACTCTGTTAAAAGGGCCTTGCAACATCTTTAAGAAATGTTTTTGAATGTGTCCTGTATTAATCGACATCCCCGCGTGAACCACAATTTGTTTTTTTTAATGTGCTTTATATGAGGGGCATTATCAGCAGTAAAATATCCCTGCCATGCCTTTATGGCTTTACCGCCCTTTTCGACATTCCTACTGCACTTGGACCTGCGTACCTGCGCCATTGTAAGGCGATACTTGAGATCGCTCATAATGCTGTTTCATCTTGGAGGCTGTAGTATTGACACAGTGGTATTCTCTGCCACCAGATTGCATCGCTGCCTATTCAGTGACGAGATCTCTGCATTTTCAATCTAACCAGAGGAACCTCTGGGTCATGGTGCCAAAAGAAATCCAGCCAGTGTCTCTCGTGTTCATATGTGCATAGTGGCAAACGTGAGAAGTGGCAGGGATTCCCAGAAATTAAACGAAAGGGCAGGCAATCTTTTCTTCTTGGGGGGGGGGGGGTGTTAAGTGGTGTGCTCCCTGTTTTAATTAAGGGAATAATTTTTGGTTTAGGGTTGTTCATGAGGGCATAGTTTTGTTTCTGGCTTGTTAACGACTTTAATGCATAGTGGTCAAGTGGAAGCAGAAGCATGCCAGCTTAATTGATTTAATTGATGCTCCAGCAGCACGTGTGGCTCGCTGATTGGCAACAGAATGAAAAAAAAAAGAAAAAACTCATTTAGTGAGGTTTCAGTGCACATTTGGAACCTTGGCTGGCCAAAATAAAACTGCAAGCCCCCTCCACTCCGAGTCTCGTAATTACTTCGCTACTCGTAATGAGTATGTTGAAAAAGAGAAATTTCCCATGGTGGACATGCATGTGGAGAATGCTGACAGATGCCTTGTTGTGCTACCTCGGTTTCCAGTTCCAAGCATAGTGGTCCAAACGGGGGGTTGCCCAATGGAAGGGGGCGGGCGTGGGACCAATGGGTCGTCCCCGCCCCCAGCCCCTCCCCCCTGCGGCCCACCACCCCCTCGCGTCCAGCCCGTGCGGCTCTCCAAGCAGCCCGAGGTGGAGATGGCTGAGGAACAGGCACCGGCTCCGGCACCTGTCACCATCCGGCTGGAAGTGGGCACCGAGGAGGAGGCTCCCCAGCCAGTGGACAATACCAGCCGAGCCTCGGCACAGGTCAGTTGGAAGGCGCACCTTTCTTTGTGCATGCCTGAACTGTCGCTTTTGGGCCTCAAGGTTGCCTAGGAATTGCATGTTTGACAGATGGAATGACTGTAGTCTAAGAAATTATTGAGGCAAACGTCAGCAACTGTTCTGTTAAGTGCCAACTGCATGCATGTACATATTTACAGGGTCTGTTCTGAAAGTAGTAGGACTCACTTAAAAAAAAAAATTCTTCATGATAATAGTACAAAGGATTAAAATTTTTCAATGTAGCACCCTTCCGCATCTACACATTGCTGCCAACGAGTTTTCCAGTTTTCGTACGCCTCCAGGAACGCCTGGACCGGAATGCTGTTTAGCTCCCTCGTCATGGCCGGTTGAACCGCCTCTAGCGATCCGTGATGCTTCCCCTTGAACGTCGATTTTATTCCCGGGAACAGAAAAAAGTCTGGTGGGGCCAAGTCGGGGCTGTAGGGGGGCTGAGGCAGCGTTACCACATTGTGCTGGGCAAGATACTCCACTATGTGGAACGCTGTGTGGCTCGGCGCGTTGCCATGGTGCAGCCGCCAATTGTTGCCGATGGCTGGGCGGACACGAACAATGCGTTTTCGCAGTCTTTTGAGGACAACCACGTAAAAAACTGCGTTAGCTGTTTGTCAGGGTGGTGCGAACTCTTTGTGGATGACACCACGTTGATCAAAGAAGCAAATGAGCATGGACTTTTGCTTGCATTTGCTCATTCGTGCTTTCTTGGGGCTTGGGAAAGGGTTGGGCCATTCTGAGCTTTGCCGCTTGCTCTCCGGGTCGTAGTCAAACACCCCCGTCTTGTCACCGGTCACTACATTGTCCAAAAAGTCGGGGTCCTCATTCACATG
The DNA here is from genome assembly GCF_050947875.1 of Dermacentor variabilis. Taxonomy (NCBI): domain Eukaryota; kingdom Metazoa; phylum Arthropoda; class Arachnida; order Ixodida; family Ixodidae; genus Dermacentor; species Dermacentor variabilis. The sequence goes on along the minus strand of NC_134572.1, from coordinate 117,891,895 downwards.
ATGAAGAAAATCCTGGCAGATTGCTTTCGGGTTGGCCTTTTGCTCCTCTGACAACCACTCGTGGCACGAACTTCGCGCATGCTTTCCTCATGGCTAAGTTTTCTGTCACGATCTCAAGAACTAGGGTTTGAGGAATGCGCAAGTCATCAGAAATCATTCTGATACTCATCCTACGATCACTGGCCAGTAAATTGTCTTGCTGGTTGAAGGGCGTTCGGAGCGGTCGCCATCTTCCACTTTTTCCCCTACCTTCTCGGAACAGCCTATGCCACTCAAAAACACCTGATCTGCCCATGGCAGCATCGCCGTAGGCTTCCTTAATCATGTCATCAGTCTCTTTGCCCATTTTACCAAGCCTTACACAAAATTTGATCGCGTATCGCTCATCCAGTAAGCGCTCCATGATTCTTCGTGACGAGGCGTTTCGACAGGGGTTCACAGTACAAGCGACCTGCTCTCTTTAATGGCTGAGAGCCGACTGCCGATTTTCCCCAGTGTACCCAATATACCCCTTCGCCGATCCTGCGTGTGCAGACCGCCTCTCGTCCGCCCATTCGCCCAGGAAAAAACGAGTCCTACTACTTTCAGAACAGACCCTGTAAGTGACAGCGACAGGCGACAAGCCTGGGTGTTGCATAGGCTGACCCATTGCCATTGTCTGCTATGTCACTGGCTTTGGCTTGCTGCAGTATTGCCTATCCCGTTGCTTTCATAAGAGAAGTTACTATCATGGCCACATGTAAAACTGAAAAAAATAAGATTTAGAATATTGATTTTTAGTTTCTCTCACTGCGTGCATGTTGAAGCATGGGCCCTTTTGTCGAATGTAGAGCAGGTAGGCCATCACCTGTCTCTTGTTTGTAACAAGGGTATTAACTTTGTCAGGCAGTCGGAAATGACACATTGTCACCACAGAATGCAGTAACTCAGATTGTGTGTTATTAAATAATTGGATGAGGCATGTGCATTAACTAGATTAGTAACATGTCATGGCTGTAGTAGCTTGAAAGCTGAATCATGCCATTCAAACTGTCACTGGCGTAAAGTATATGCCTAGTCACTTTCGGAAAGTGCTTTTCATTTTTGGCTCACTGAGCAGTAAGGTTGCATTGCAATTTTTTGTTTGTTTTTAAGCCAGCAGTAATACCGTGCACTGCAGTTAGCTTTGTCTCTTGTCCTTGCCCCCCTGGCAAGCAGGAAGGAAAAGGCTTCATCTTCTGTATTTCTCAGTGGCTATGGTATAGACCCTTTCATGCTTGTAAACAAGAGTTCCCAGAAGACTTCCAGTTAAGCCCTCTGGAACAGCACAAGTTACAATAGCCTATAAATTTATAGCACCCTCCAGCTGGCACCAGTTTTGCTGCAGAGTTGGAGTGTTCGACAAGTGAATTGTATTGTTAAGTGCTACGAAAAAAACCCATGCATGAACTCGACGCACGGTGCACGCTATTTATGTCAGAAAACATCAAGAATATTATGCGCCTACACCATACTGTGCTACAAAATACTTTTTTCTTGGCTGGACTGTCGAAAATGGCTGAACGGAAGTTGTCTGGGGTCACGAACACACTGATGCCACATCGCGGATACTAAGGGTTTGCTCTTCTGGTGACAACAAGGTCACAGGTTTGATCCTCGGTTGCAGTGATAGCATTGTGGTGAGGGTGGAATGAAAAATCGCTTGCATGCTTACAGTTAGATGCACAATAGAAAAGCACAGGTGCTGGACATTAATTTGTAAACCTATGAAAATTCTTCATAACCCACTGGGCAGTTCCGGAACGCTAATCCTCAGAATTTGATTCTTTTTTTTCCTTTTAGCTTTAGATTAGCATTGTGATTCAGTGGCTTCATGTGTTTGTGAGCAGCTTTGCTGCAGACCATCTCTGCCTTCGCTCTTACTTTACTATCCTTTCTCCTTGTGCCCATCCTTGGGCATGCTTATGCCGTCTTTGGGCCCTTTATCGACTTCCACTGGTCAAGTGGAAGCAGACGCACATAAGGAACTTGAGCTGTTTTGAATTGCAAATCATTTTTTCATTATAAAAGCTGCTAGCTGGGGCACAGCCTTCTGCATATTTACAATGCCTGCTTAGTGGCATGGAAACTAGGCATCTCGTTTAAACAGTGCCACCTTCCCGATGTTGGTTTCAGTTTTCAGGTCATGGTCAGAGTGCTATGAAAGGGACACGAAAAGCAAGTATTAAGTTGAGCTAAAGTGATCGATTAATGCTCGAGAGCATCTAAGGCGTCAATATTATTCTGAACAAAACTTCAGTAGTAGAGAAATTAAGGTAAACGTGGGACACGATTTGAGACTCCACTGGGGCATTCTAGTACTAGCCCAATGAAGTAGCAACTCCTCATTATAGCACAAAAGAAAATGCTACTTGTCAGATTCTGTTTGTTTGTTTCAAAAAACAACTCATTTATGTTACCCTTGACAACAATGCAGCGGTTGGTCAAAAAGGCTGTTTTCACCTGACTTCGTGCTGCCCGCACTCATGTTTTTGTAGTTTCTGTATTGTGTAGTGCTGCACTTGTTTTCCTGGCCAATGAACCTCATAATAAAGAGGCAACCACATGCACACAGTATTCAAGCAATACAATGGACGGATCCTGTTGTACTATTGTCTTGTTCTGGGACAACTGTATACATGAGTGCCACTCTGGAAAAAAAAAAAAAAAAACATTGACAAACTTTTGTTGTTGTCTGAACCAATGCAGTTGTATGCCTGCGAAAAAAACCTCAAACGTGGCCCGAGGCCAACTTTCTAACCAGAAGGTACTTAATCTCCTTTTTAAATGTATCGTCATCGCCTGTAAAAATGCACTGTATGCTGCCAGTGGTGAATGATGTGGCGCAATCTGAAAGCTGGGAATCAAAATACTTTTGCGTCTCCATGGCCTCCGAGACTGTGGCGCGAGCATGATATTGTATGCTTTGTGTGAGATGAGACGAAGCGAAGGCCGATTGTGCTATTTATTTCTTGCTGTCACGGAGGAGAGCAGGTAGCAAGAGTGAATTCTGATCGAGGCAGGCACACTGGTCGCTGTTGTTATGCACTGTTGTTAGGCAGTGATGTGCCAACGGGCGAGCAGCTGCACGGATTTCCAGGTGACAAGCAAAATTTATGCAAGAAGCAGAAAAATCTGTGCCCATCTGATGTCTTGGGACGCTGTTGACTGTCTTGGCTTGGTATCTGGCCGTGCTCTTGCATTTTACACAAGAACAAAAAATCGTAGCGCTGGCTGCCCGCTGGCATTTTACTCGCTGACGACAGTAAAGAGCAGTAATGGTGTGTGCAACTTCATAACTCAGTAATTGTGTGGACAGGGGGTATGAATTGCACTAGAAGAATGCTGACACTTCAGGCATGATTTTCTCTTAAGCTTGCGTGTTTTCTTGCCACGCGACACACACTGCGTGGTTTCCGGAATGCTCTTCTAGCAGTCCACATTGACGTAATATTTGCTTTTAGTGTCCCCTTAACTTCCTGCTCATGTCACCTGTGCTCATTGAAAGCAGGGGAACAGCAGTAGTTCATAGTGAAAGTTAGTTTACGCTCTAGCAATTACAGGTATAAAGCATGTGGCAACATGGTACAGCTACAGCACAATCTCGTTGCTAAAAACCTCAGATTAACAATTTTTTCAATTAATGAATTTTTAAAATACTCTGCCAAAATCTAATTGCTTTAATGTAAAGATATTTCAGTACTGCGAATTTCAAAACACCAAATATTTCAATATAATGACCAGAATTATATGCTTTCTATGTAGCACCTTGAATTAATGAAATTAATGGCCACAATGTCACCTTTCAGTGGATACCGTCACACTGTGGCGTGATAGGGAACGAACAGGCAGACGCTGAAGCAAAAACTGCTTTAGATAATGCTTGTGAAGTACGCATTCCGTTCTCACGAACAGACACAAACGCCCTACTTCGTCGCGTAAACCACAACTCTACGTTGGAACACTGGGCCCAACCTGATCGACGACACAAGCGATTACACAAATGGGACCAAGAAATGCGATTTCGTATGCCTCAAAAGTTCAATAGAAACCACACGAGCATGGTGCACCGGATTCGCCTTGGTGTCGCATTCACCAACCGTTATAGAAATATGATAGGTGCCAGTGATACTAGCCCAAACTGTGAATGCTGTGAGGTGCCAGAAACACTTGAACATATATTTTGCGTGTGTCCCGCGTACGCGCAAGAACGACAGCAACTTGTCTCTTCCATAGCAAACATCCATGAGAGACCGCTTTCGGACGAGTTTCTTCTAGGTCCTTGGCCTAATGCAACCAGCGCAGCCCTGGTCACAAGAGCCGCTGTAGCTTTTCTCCAAGCCACTGGGCTGGACGCACGCCTTTAGAGATACCACAACTCTGTGAATTTGTATATACGCATCTCTTCCTTATACCATCATCATTCATCAGCCCTTTCCCTCCCCGTCCCTTTTCCCCAGAGTAGAGTAGCAGGCCAGAGCAAGTTATAGCTCAGGCCGACCTCTCTGCCTTTCTGTAAATAAATTTCTCTCTAATCCGAAATATAGCGCACATTTGCGATTTGCATTTGCGAAGCTGCAAGAAAATAGGCGTACCATCATCAGTGGCAGATATTCCTGGACAACCGTGATTGCAAATCTGCGCCAGCGCTATTGCCATTGCCTGCAGTATTTACGGCCTGCAGAAATAGAAGCTACACAGATTAGCATTGCTGTCGGCATAGCACTGCAAACCGTGAGATCGTGGTCGCCTCCATTGCATTGTTCACTATCGTGACAGTCTTGAAGGATTGCGGAGGAGAATTGCCGGCGAAAGGCAGAATTGCAGAGGTTCTAAACCACCTCTTATACTTAGTGAAAAAACTCCATCTGCTGATAGCATACGCAGCTGTAAACATCGCAGCCAAATTTTACAGTCATCAGAGGCACATGGAGCTTACAAGTGAAGCATGAAGTCGCATGTTTATCAAACCCTCTCTTTTCAATGCTGCCAACTGCTTGCATATGTCGTCATATGCAAGGTTCCCATAGACGGCTGTTATTATACCTGACATCAATCTAAAAGAGGGTTTGGATCACTCCGCTTCTTCCTATGGTTACTGTGTATGTTTATTGACACATTTTAATAAACAGGCTGAAGTAAGCGGAAATTTGCTTTCGAAGTTTGACGAGAAAATTGCGTGTCTTTCGGAAGTATGTACTACCGGAAGTATGTACTATGGTAAGTATGTACAGTTGAAACCGACTGTATCGAACCCGTTTACATCGAATTATTCTATATATCGAACAATTTCTGGACATGGTATAGTTACAATGAGTATATATTGCAAAAATTATGCTTACATTGAACAAAAATAGCAGCGACTCCCGATATATCAAACATCAAGCGATGGAAAAGTGCCCCTGAAGTTGGCTTGGCCTCGTGGTGGTAGGGAAACCCGGTGGCGCGGTTCCATCCAACCGCTCTCCCTACCGTGACCACGCTGCCTCAGGCGAGCCGTCGACACCCCCCTGCAGAAAATGATCCTGGCCCTCCCGCAGCGCTTGCTCAGACAGCCAATCAGAGGCTCTTGTGCACTCATTGTGCTAGATGGCGAAAGTATGAGTTGTCTCGCTGCTTTTTGGGTTCATTGTGTTTACGCCTTGTGGGCCTTCTCCCGTAGTGTTGCTGTGATGAAGCGGCAGAATTGGCCTTTTGTCGGGAAGCTCGAAATCATAAATCACGACGGAGTGTGACAAAGACAATTTTGATGACTGCTTTGCTCCCATTAGTAGCTGCATCGCGTTCTGGAGCCACTGGTCAATTTTGTGTCTGTGACAGCCTGCTTTACAAGACCAGTTATTCGGCTAAAGGCGCACGCTTCCTTCTGGTGGTGCCGCTAAGTCTGCGAGCGAACATACTGATGGTGTTTTTTACTGGTCGATTTGGAGCAGGATTTCTTGCTCCGCGGCAACGAATCCGAATTTCACTGGTTGATCTAGAGCGGGTTCGCGCGTTCCACTGGTCGTTTCGGATCAACTCGCTCCGCGCCGGATCGCTATCACTTGCTCCGCCGCCGAGGTGCGGATTCGGGCGGAAACAGCTTGTGTCACTTCCGTCTTCAAGCTAAATTGGTACCCGGTTGGTACGTGCAACGTTGCAACATGGCTGCGTTCGGTGCTGCTGCAGCGCTTGCGTTTAGCGATGAGAGCTCGGACGACAGCGATTACGAAGTGACGCAGGTGCTGTACGAAGCCTTCTATGCATGTTGTCCATGCACAATCCTTGCGGGCGCGACATGGAAATGACGGCTATGCGACTGCCGTGGTCAAACTACACATGGGGGACAGCGAGTTTGGTTGCCGTGGAAACGTACAGGACGGAAGCCGGGCATGGTTTCCGGAACGGGTTTGTGCGACGTGTACGCAGACTTCCTGTGTGATCCCCTGCAGAGCGTTTTTGCGCTCTGCTAGCCGATTCGGATTTGTGAAAAATGAGCGCTCGCTTGAAGATTTCGGCGGCTGCTCCAGATCGACCAGTGAAAAACGCCATGAGAGTCATGCTTGATGATGCGATATTTGGCCATTTAGGGCTCATCAGAACTTTGAACTGGACAAAAAAGTGTTTTTGCTTGCCCAGAATGTGAGGCACAGTCAAGCACTAAGTCCTCAGTTACTAACAATGCCAACGCTACAAGTGCCCTACGACCGCTCCGCTGAGTCTTCTCGAATCTCTGTCAACGCCTCGCCTGCCATTTGAACAAGTGGGTATCAATCTTCTGGGCCCATTTCCATGATCATCGAACAACAATCGATGTGTGATTGCATGTGTCGACCACCTGACCTGTTATGCAGAAATGGCGGCCATACCATTTCCAACAGCTGCATGCGTTGCAACGTTTTTGCTTCAATCCATGATTATTTGGCATGGTCCCCCCCGTGTCATCATTATTGCTCGCAGTCGTCAGTTCGTTGTGGACACCATAGAAGAACTGCTTTGTCTCTGCAGTTCGCAGTTCTGCCATTCATTGCCTTATCACCCTCAGACAAATGTGTTTGCAGAATGTACGAACACAACTCTAACATGCTGGCCATGTATGTATTTTCCGATCATAAAGACTGGATGACGTTCTCCCCTTCATCACCTATGCTTATATTACTGCAAAGCATGAAACGACTGATTAGTCCTTTTTATTTCCTTTAGGGTCATTCCATGCCAAACGTCCCGACCCCAAAAGTGACCATCGCTGAAGTTCCTGAAAAAATTTGGGCTAGATGACTTTTGTGTGAATAAGCATTCGCCAAAGCATTTTCGTCTAAAAAAATTTTTTGATCACGTGATCGCTCTTTGAAATTTCCGGGAAGAAGCAAAAGTTGGTTGAAGGTAATTTTTTTTTATTCAAGCCTGAAAGTAGGTACAATAACAAAGTTTATTTTAGAACACTGTAATGGCATCCTTCTTTCATATTACGTTATAATTGAATGAATTTTAGAATTTTCCGAATTTATTTGGCTCAGTAAAAAAGCAAAAAAAGTTGCGTTTTCAGACATTTCTTGCATAAAATGCGTTGACTTTTGAGCTGCAATAATTTTTCTGACTTTTTGCCTTTTGCTATATTGTATGTTAAAAATAGTTCCCACTTATTAAGAAATATATTTTTTGAAAAAAATACCTCCAAAGTTGGAAAAAAATGACTTTTTGGCGAGATTCAGGCCACATTTAAGCATTAAGGCCCTCCAGATAAAAATATGTCAGATAGGTCAATATACGCACCGGCCTCTTAGCTTGTGATATAGAAAGTTTCATTCGAGTAAATTTTGTTTGAAGCGAAAAAAAAATTTTTAAAGTCAGCAATCCATGTCATTAGTAGACACTGCTGAGCTCGGTCTCACTGCACGATGCGTATGAGCCACGAGAGAGTTTTTGGGCTCACATATGCACTCCGGCTCTTTGGCGAGCGAACGTTGACTGTGTCGGCTATGTCGCTTCACGTCAGTCTAAACACATCGTAAATGGCCTGTTTTTGTCAGTTCACCTCTTGTCATTTTTGTGGCTCGGGGAAGTCAGGTTGGCGAACACGGCATCGATGTGGATGTCTTGCAAGAATAGTTAATGGCTAACTTTGCCTCCTGCAGAGCGGGAGGCAACACGGCCGCTTCTTTTCTGCTGTTCCGCACCAGAATGAAGACGGCTGTTGACCGGGCCACCGACGCTCACAGCTGGAGATTAGAGCCTCATTCAACTTGTCGGTTGCTTTCAGTTTTTTCGTTCACTCATGTTCAACTCTTCACACATGAACCTTTACAGGCAAATGAAAGACTCCACAGTATTCATGCCCGCTTCTTTACTTCAACTTCTTCGGTATTTGAGTATGAGGTGATACCAACCCGAAGAGTTGAAACCGTCACTGGTTTGAAGTGGTGGAATAATCGCGTTCCTTTAACACCGGTTGCTGTGCTGAATCTCAAACCAAGCTCTGTTCTTTTTCCTTGTATTTTGCAATTAGGTACCCACATTACTGTAATTCCCTTGATATTAGTTTTGGCCCAGTCAAACAGATCCTCTGGAGATTGAATCTGGCTGTGATATGGCCGCTGCAAGCTTGCTCTTGCTGCCAGACGTTTGAGTGTGCCGCCGACACCATCGCATGCACTTTTGCCATGTGAAGGGGCGAAGAAATTCCATTCTGCCGATAGATTAAAGTCCTGTTCATGGTAGCAAAGATTCAAAAAGTTCTTTTCGTTCTTATATTGTGATGAAGCTCCATCAGAGAAATAATGAATTTTTTTTACTTCAGGCAGATATTGTTTTACTACCTCGAGCACTGCACTCTGAAATGTGTGTACTGCGACTGTATCATGCTCTAGGCAGTCAGAAACAATAGCGAAACACAACGCAGAAACCTCTCCAGGGTCGCTTTGCGCCTTCCGAAAATAGACAACTACGGGATGTATTGTAGCTTGGGTGTTAACCCAGTGGTACGACTGTGGTGCGTCCTGAAGTATAAAACTGTAATTTTCCGCGAAATCCAACACCATTACGACCTCGTGTTGGCTTAGGTTAAACTTCAGTTCTCGAAAGTAGCGAGCTTGCTGCTTACTGATAAAATGGTGGATCTTAAGTTGGTTCAACATGTCTGTGAACTTTTCGGAAAACTCTTCCGATGTCAAAACCATGGTTTCGAGTCTACAGCGGACTCCACTTATCCATTGCCGGACAAGGATGTTGTCTCTGCTCTCTGCGACATGGGCAAGACTTTGTCGAAGCAGATTCTCAGCGTGCTTTATGCCAGGGCAGGATGCGCATTTGCCGAAAATGCAATCTTGGTTATCAAGTCGACATACAAGTGTAGCCAGGAGCTCTTCAGTTGTCTCCTTGAGCCCACTAGAATGAAGCATTAGTTTAAAGTTCTGATGGCTCATGCAGACACACACTGTGTGTGTGCCACTTCCACCAGCCAAAACACAGTGGGGAGGACGCAAAGCGGCGAACGTTGAAAAGCCACACTTTAAATTGTAAGTCTTCTTCCATTCTTCATACATTTCCTTCAGGTTCATCAACAATAGTCGCTTTTGATGGCCTTTCAGAGTGTCCTTTTTTCCTGGTAGGCAATAAGATACAGAGTCATCCTCGTAGAAAGCTCTGACCGATGACTTCACTTCCTCACTAATTGGACGACCACGTCTTGTTTGCGGCCTGCCTAGAATCCCACTGTTAGACTTGACTTTCATTGCCTCGCGAACTTGTCGTTCCGATGCACCAAAGAACTCCATCATTTTTTCACGAGACCAAGATTGGGGGGCTAAAGTGAGGTACTGTATTTTTTTTTCTCGGCTATGTTCTTGGGAAAACTTGTTTTTCAAGTCTTGCATCAAGCAGAAATAATCATTCAGGAGGAGCTCACCTCCCTCGCGTTTGTCAAGGGCCAATGGTTGGCACATTTCCGTGGACGTAGCCGTTATTCCCTTCGCGTTTTCTCGCATTGTTTCCACTTTCTTTTTAGCGTGCGTCTGTCTTCCGCGCTGCAGTTTCCTTTTTACGCTGCTGCCAACATCTCTTTCTAAGGCCTCCTTTTCTGTTCCTGTACCACTTGATTCAGGCTCACTTTCACTACCTCCGACCAGAACGTCAAGTTGCTCTTCCGGCAACACCAAATTTGCCATTCTTTTAGTACTATACAAGTGCCGCTTGCAAGCTTCACAGATTCGATTACCTGGAACCAGGCCTAGAGAAGGGTGGGCATCAACGATGGCCAGTGTGATGACGGTCGACCCCCGGCAATGCTTCGCATGTCTGAAGAATGGGTCTGAGCACAACTTCGAAGCGACTTTAGAAGTGTATCGATGAAGGTAAAGTTGTTTGTGGTGCATACAAATGGTCGCATCGTCACCCAGGCTTCTTCTTGAGCGCAGCGCAAGAAGACGCCGATCTATGTCAGTCAAACTAACTACAGTTGTCAGCCGCTGCTCGCCGCAGTAAGTTGTTTTGTGGCAGTTCTTTGGGCCGAAAGAGCATGGCGGAAGTTCGCTTCCTGAAAAATAGTGCCAAGCGTACCAGTAAGCCTCCAGAAATAAGCTCGTTTTAGCTGCACTGCATTCTGTTGGTCTCATTGTCTAAGATTTTGGCTTTTTTGACATACCTCAAAACATGCCGCACTGTAAATGGGCTGATTAGATAACCTCAGTCTGTTCACGAAAATATCGCGCAATTGATATAGCAAGCATCGTTTTAGATGATGCCTTGAATTATTATTCTCGTGGAAAAGTCTGATTTAGTTCAGGCGCTCTAGGTGAACTGCGCAAAGATTTCAAATCGCAAGTCAATGCTCGAGACATTTTCTTACCTTTTGCATTGCAAGAAATTGATGCTGGAAGGCATGATACTGAAGTTTGGATTTCGCATCCATTCTGAACGTGTTGGACCGAGTTATGTGCCATATTCTTCCCGATGTTCTTTTGTTGCGACAACGTTTGTACGCATTCCCTTAAGATTCGCTCACACGAAGCCTCGTCTGCCGCCTTGTGCGTCTGTTAGCTGATCACACCATTTTTATCGGAGAAACACATGAATACAGAGGTAAGGGTAAACAAACATCCCCAGAAGGATGTAAAGCCGTTTTCCTTGTGTTTTCTTAAGCACCGAAAGAGCAAAAACCAAAATAACGTCAAAAATTTTAATCTGCAGTAACTATATATACTAGCCGCCGTCTGCTGGGCGGCAGACAAGGAGGAGAAAGCAGACGACGATACGGAGACAAGGAGAGCGGCGGCACGTATGCAGTGTCTACTAATGACATGGATTGCTGACTTTAAAAATTTTTTTTTCGCTTCAAACAAAATTTACTCGAATGAAACTTTCTATATCACAAGCTAAGAGGCCGGTGCGTATATTGACCTATCTGACATATTTTTATCTGGAGGGCCTTAATGCTTAAATGTGGCCTGAATCTCGCCAAAAAGTCATTTTTTTCCAACTTTGGAGGTATTTTTTTCAAAAAATATATTTCTTAATAAGTGGGAATTATTTTTAACATACAATATAGCAAAAGGCAAAAAGTCAGAAAAATTATTGCAGCTCAAAAGTCAACGCAGTTTATGCAAAAAATGTCTGAAAACGCAACTTTTTTTGCTTTTTTACTGAGCCAAATAAATTCGGAAAATTCTAAAATTCATTCAGTTATAACGTAATATGAAAGAAGGATGCCAGTACAGTGTTCTAAAGTAAACTTTATTATTGTACCTACTTTCAGGCTTGAATAAAAAAAAATTACCTTCAACCAACTTTTGCTTCTTCCCGGAAATTTCAAAGAGCGATCACGTGATCACAAATTTTTTTTCGACGAAAATATTTTGGCGAATGCTTATTCACACAAAAGTAATCTATCCCAAATTTTTTCAGGAACTTCAGCGATGGTCACTTTTGGGGTTGGGACGTTTGGCATGGAATGACCCTTTACGCACATTCACCATTAAGCTGCTTTGCCACAATACTACCATTTGACTTCCACAGCTCTGTTGCCAAGATGCTGTGTCTTGCCAAAGAAGCCCAGCGCATTGCCCGTCTTTGTACTATGGCATTGGAACACTGATCGAAAGAGTGCTATGACAGTTGACATCAGTCTGTCTCATACTCTAAAGAAGCCTTTGTGTCTTTGTGTGGTTGTAGATCGCGCAACGTAAACGTGGCTTATGCTAAAAATTTTTACCCTAGTACACGGGCCCGTTCATCATTGTAGATTGCCTGAGCGACTTGACGTACTTGATGGCGCGCTTGACGTCAGCTGGTCATTGGTCTAGCCGGACCCAGTTGGTACATATTGCTCGTCTTAAGCGCCTTCACCCTGCACTTTCCCAGTGATTTAGACTTACCCAGCGGGCTTTGTCTGGGAACTGGAAATTGCTATGGCATGAGCTGGGCAAGGAGTAGAGGAAGATGTTAGGTGGCGCAGCGTGTTGATGCCATCTTTACTTGACCTCCAACATTGTCCTGTAAATAAACACAGATCAACCGTAACAATACGATCCAAGTGTGCCGCCATACTGAACTTTTGTCAGCACAGTGTCACGCCAAAAGCTTGGTATCTCCAAAAAAAAATAAAGAGCATGCAATGGTTGAAAAAAGAAAACTATTTTACTGCAGCAGTACGCACTGCTTCCTAAGGCATCATTATGTGCAGTACGTACATATACTGCAATGTACTGTACAGTGTGGTCATGTGCGAGTCCAGTGCTTGTGTTGTGCCTGGTATGGGCAGATAATGGCCCCTTCCTTTAATCATTTAAGGATGATGCATATAAATACCACCCCCACCCCCCAAATTTCTATTTTCCAGCTGAACATGCAGAATACACTGAGAACAGGCATAGTTGCAGAAAAAAAAGTTTTTTTTTTTCTGAACCTTTTTCAGCAATAGGTGGGCAACATCCGGCAGAACACTGGAAGTGGGCTTCACCCCAAGCCACCTATGGCTTCGTTTAGAACTTATGCAGACAGCTCTTGTCACCTGTGAACTGTGGGTGAAAATTGCATTTGCTTTGCATTACCTGTGACATACCACTGCAGCCTGGGATCTCGCATCGGTTTGTCTCCTCTCTCACACACACACACACAGACACACACAAAAAAAAAGCAAGTCAAGTGCCAAACTTCTTGTCTCTCGCCCTGTGTACCTGCTATATAATCCAACAATTGACTCTTGCTGCCTGTCATTCAGTGTTGGCAGAAGGCGCTTCGTACTCAAAACCGAAACTAAACAAGAAAAAAAAAATTTTTTTCTTCTTTGTTTCCTGTAGGCAGCTCTTGTCCTTAAAAGGTTAATTTAGAAGTTACTACACGTGCAACTGGTTCACAAAGGTGGGCAGGACTTCCTGCTTTGGTGGGTGAAACAGTGCCGGCTGTTGTCTTCAGAGCTTGCCCAATCGTAATGGGGTGGAATATGTAGTGATTAGTAATTCTTGAAAACAAAGTGGATTTAGAGAGATATCCATTTATAACACCCTTCTTGTGAATATTGATTCAGTAATTTTCCTACTCTAGGTTTTTGATATAGTACCGCTTGTAGCTGCTAAGTGTCATGAAAATATGTTCTCAAGAAGAAAAGGGGGTTTTGTCCTTGGGGGCCTTTCTCTTCGAATACATGCAAAATGCATTAATGCTCCCACTAAGCAACGTCTTAAATTATTTGATAGAAATTTATTGCGGTTAAAAGAACGGTGAGATTCTGGCTTGTCAATGATGCAGAATTCTTTAATCTTACTTGTTTTTTTTTTTTGCAATATCTTAGTCTGCGACCCAGATTTTTAGTGCACAACAATAAACTAAGGACAGAGGAAATAAGTTGTTGAATATTGAATATGCTTCCAGGTGCACAATAAGATTTGATTTGAATTAAATAATGTTAAATAGTGATGACAAAATTGGATGTTGAAATGAGTTTGAATACTCGGACAGGACAATGTAATGATTTTGTTCCGAGGCACTTTTCTAGTGTTCTATAATTTCCCTATTCTTCCGTTTGCCACATTTCATCAGCGATCTGAGTGGCTGTGTGCCTATGTTATTGCCACAATAACTTGGTTATGAACAGCGGATGCTAAAGACTGGGAACTTTTACATTATACCCAGATTGTTTCGAAAGGAACCCTTTTATTTGCTTGCTTATTGCTTCATCATGGCCAAGGCAATAGCGCTTTCAGGCATGCTGTTTTCGCTAACCATAGGTAACTTATGTTCATGGTGTGAATGACAACCAGACAGAATAATAATTTCAATAAGCATCTGCTGGATTAGTGCTGTGCCCAAATGTTTTCCGTTTTTGATGCTCTGTATTTATTCAGAAGGGACTAGCAGCATCCGCAACCCAGTGTCTGGGGAGTTTACGTGCTAAAGGAAAATTCTATGCAATAATGTAAATGTCAGCTTAGTGCTGTTATTCTTGACTGACATATGTAATGTGGCCATTGTGGAATTATTGTGCTCATGCTAGGGTGCTAATAAATGACAGTTTGAAAATTTTAATTGAATACTGGGTATTCTAAAGTTACAGAAAGCTTTTTGACCAGCTAGTATTTGATTCGAATTCAAAATTCCAAAAGCGTTGTGCACTCCCACTTGTATATTGTTGGATAACCAAGGTTGCCAGCTACTTGAGTGGTGCTTTGTCCTGAAGCTGTTTGACTGCCAGTACAGCGCTGGGAGTAGCATTTCTTGGCTTTGGATGCCTATAGAAAAGTACTGACTAGCCCAGATTTTAATGTGTGGGATGGAGTTTTGAATTGTGCTAAAAGGTTTTCAGAAATGCCATAAAGTTCTGGTCAGAGATGAACGGAAAGATACTAGTAAAGCTAGAAAGATCTAGTTCTGGTTAAAAATGAACAGAAAGATAATAGTAAAGCAGGGAAGATCTACTTCTAGTGAGGGATGAACATAAAGGTAACAGTAAAATGAAAAATATCTAGTTCTGGTTGGGGATGAACAGAAAGATAATAGTAGAGCAGGAAAGATATAGTGCTGGTTGGGGATGAACCGGAAGATAATAGTAAAGCAGGAAAGATCAGTGCAGAGAGCCTTTGACACTCTGCAGTCATGCATAGCTCCTTTTGGAAAACAAATGAAGGGAAAGCACTAAATGTGTAAAGGTAGCTTGAAGGACGCATCTGAAGAAGCAGACAGCATAGCCATCATGCCTGCCAGATGGATTTGGGGACGTGGGTAGAAGTGAATGTGCCTTCTTTGCGTGTGTCTGTCTCCACATGTGTGTACGGCTGTGCCTTCCTGTCTCACTCTGTCCTTCCTTTTCCTCCTCCTCCTCTTTCTCTTTTCTGGGACGGTGCAGCGGCTAAAGGTGCTAGTGCGCAGCCACGCGCTCCGAGATGACGCTTCGCCACCTCTGGATCTCTCGCCCGAGGCAGCCACGGCCTCGCCACAGATGCTGTCGGTGCAGGTGGGAATTCACCTTGGCTGTCCTGGCAGAGGCATCCCCGTAGCTTTGCCCTTTTCTTTGTTTACAAACGCACCTTAGACGGGAAGGGGCGGCTGCAGACGACGGGGGGCACCTTGACTGTGCTCATCCACTCTGTTGCTGAGCGGTAGGCAATACCACCCCTTGGTAGCAATGCCTTTGTCTGTCTGTGGAATGAAAATCATAATTTCATGAAACGTGCCTCTGTTTGTCTCTTAGTAACGTGGAAACGTGGGAGTTTAACGAAAAGGAGAGAGAGAGAGAGAGAGAGAGAGAGAGAGAGAGAGAGAGAGAGAGAGAGAGAGAGAGAGAGAGGCTGAGGACAGTGCATTGAATGATGGAATGAAAACTGTAAGGTGTAATGTTAAAGGGACCCTGAAATGATTTTGACGATTTTCTACAAACGTACCAAGTCGTTAGAGTATGTCCTTCTGATCATTAATTGGCACATCTAAGTGCTCCGTGTAAAGCGTGTAATTTATTATAAGGTTTTAAAGATGCACATCGCTGCCGATTGCAGCACGCTGCTCAGCGGAATTTTAAGCCGCCCCTACCCATATGACGAAAATCACCCATATGACGTCAGTGGGGCGAGCTATCTGATTGGCTGACCAGGGCGCATGATCGATAATTTTTCCAACTTTATGGTAAACAAATGATCTTCGTAATAGTTGGAATATTAGTTAATTTGTTTCTATAAAAAGAAAGCAACAGAAAGAGAGTGCACAAGAACAATTTCTCACTACACTTAAGCACTTCCGGCAAACAGCAAGTGTCGTCTGCTTGTGTTACAACGTACTCCATTTTGACGAGAGCTCCGCGGTCAGAGTCGGTCTCAGTCTTTTCGCGAGCACTATGATTCAAGTTTGTTGCCTTGTGGACTGCAAATGTAGTGACTGGCAATATGTCAAGCTGCGACATTGTGTCCCTCTGCAAGGCAGCATACGAGCGAACTGGCTGCTGCGTATCAGACTGCCACTATCCGATCGGCGCCAGGATTTGCGCATTTGTGGCCGTCACTTTACACCGGATGATTACTAATGCAATAGCATTTTGTGAGTCCGGTATTAGGGCAAACGCAAGCACAAGGGGACAGGGTCTGGCCGCTTGACTGTGCCGTAACGGGATGAGCCATGGCATGAGCAGAAGCGCAAATGTGAATGGTCTGCACGGTGCAGCCACCTGGTGGCACAGAGCTCAACCATACGCAGTAGCAGTAACGAAGTGTATTCTTTGCTGCTGGTGTGTATATTTCTCAGGAGTGTAATCATCAACACGTTGTTTTTATAAATGTTTAAACTGTTTTACACTTGGTAGAGCAATATTAGCGCTTTGTTCGGCTGGTTAAGCGCTGCGCCAACAAGTGGCTGGACCGTGCAGATCGATCAGGCCGCTCACGTACGTCTACGCTAAAGTCCCTTCATCAGCTTGAGTTTATGCCTCCAGTCATTTGCCGAAATGACCAGATTGCCTGTGCTTACCGGAATACCAGACACATTCGGCGCTACGACAGAATGCTTGCAACGCACGCTGCTTCGATAGCTCTCGCTTGGGGTCGACGGCCAAGCGGCTAGCGGAGAGGTTTCGCGCGGGCGGGGTGGGCTCCAAAACAACCGGAAGTGGACGATGTGATGTCGCACCGTGACGCAGAATCAGTGAAGGTGGAGCTCAGCCCTGATTCCTCGGTGAACGAGTTGAGGAAAAACATTGCTAGGGAGGAGGGTAACTTCTAATCGCTTGTAGCTCCATTAATACGTAACGCTTCACTTAAATTGTGGTGCAAATGTTCGTCTTTAGCTGTACCCTACGCATCTACAAAATTTGTCTGAACCGTTTCAGGGGCCCTTTAAGATGCATGAAGACAGCATTGTGAGAATTAAATAGCAAACGGGGGTAGCCAATATTGTAGTTGGAAGTTATGTGGACAAAATTAAGCAGGTCATGAAATGAGTAGCACAGATGAGTGATGGTTACGAGTTACGGAGTGAGTGCCAGTAGAAAGGAAGTCGAGGGTGACAGAGGACTAGGTAGTGTAATGAAGTTAAAACAATTTCAGGAACAATCAAAACCCGCGATAACGAAATTCCCTGACAATGAAATATTTTCATATCCTCTGCAAATGCCCATAGGATTCAATGCATTTTGTACCTCTTGACAACAAGATGTTGCTGAACCGCAAGCCCGCATCAACGAAATTTGCGGGAATGTCACGCTGCATATTACCTACTTGCGCAAGGCTAGCAGAAGCCAAAAGGGTTTGAAATGCCTTCGTTTGGCACTTATATTGTATAAAATACCACCACATTACCCTTGCGTGGGAACTGCCATTTTTGTTTACAAAAAACAACGAAGCGCCGGAAGCATAGAGTTTCATATAATAATTACTCGTTGAACTTTGGCACTAGTGTCTACGGCAGCTGCAATTGGTGTGGTTCAGCCAGCATGGGAATTATGGGAAGTACATAGATTTGCCTAAACCCTCTGATCCTCCTGACTTCAGAGGGCTCCGCGACATTGCAAATTTTTCGTTTTCAACAAAGCACTGTGTATTAAACAAATAAACATTATGAAATGGTCTGACAGCAGGATTCAGACACAGGACCTCTAGCACAGAAGCCTGTTTGAAGCCGTTATGCTACTGATACATGCATCGACAAGCGGCACGGAACGCCCTTTTGGTTTTCTTGCGGGCAAGCCAGCGTGTTGAGACCCTTGGCGCATTTCAATTTGGCCATCTCGGCAGTTCGAACTGCTGCAGTTGCAGCAATTGTGCGTGTTTGCAGAGTATCCTGTACTTCGAAAAGTATGGATCGCTTTGAAATTTAGGACAATGAAGACACATAAAGCGTAACAAACAAAGCCACAAGAACGTCTGAATCGACAAGTACGAAGGTCAGACATATCCATGTACTTCCCATCATTCCCATGGTGGCTGAATGATTGCAGTGCCAGAGTTTCCTCTAGTAATTATTGTATAAAGCTCTGTGGCTGGAAGTGATTGTGTGCACCGGAAACATGTCATGGCTACCATCTTGTTTGTTGATTGCCTGTATCAAATGGCACGGCAAGGCCGCATGTCTCTACTGTCATGCGATGACTGCTTTTGCAAACCTAGTGTAGGGCATAAGTTGCGACAGCGAGGATAGTGCAACAAAAACAGAAATCTGAGTCCACCCACTTGGACTTATTTATGGTTATTGAGATGGTGGCCACAGCGTGGCTTGCCATGCACCCAGCCTTGAGTGAGCGATTATCCGAAAATAAGCATTTCTTACTTCAAGAACGTTGGTTTCGGTACCACTCAACATGCATCACGTGTGGATCTGGTGTCGGTGGATGTATATTTGCACGAAGCGGCTGTATGCTCGGTCGATCGCACTCGAGGATTGAGATACAATCACTTTCACATTCGGCACTGGACGTGTTGGCTTCTACGGGTGACAGCGTGTGCTGGCGAAATGCTGTTGCGCAGCATCTGGTGTTGAGTTTTGTGAAATCTTGCGAAACTGATTGCATTTCCGAAAGTGATCGACTGAGAATATAGCATCATGGCAGTGCTGCCATTTCTGACCTACGCATGGGGCGCACTTTGTGCTGTCGGCAATGTGGTTCTACGGTCTCGAGCAAGCCTTGCCAAAGTAGGCTAAAGAAATTTTGGCAGTAAAGTTTCGTTTTGCGATGCATTCCCTATCTGTGTGGTCTTATTTCGCAAAAACAAAATTCTCGCAAATGTGAATTTTTTTTGCTTTCGTCACTGATTTTGTTATTTTGTAGGTTCCATTGTATATACTAGCATGGAGTCAGCTGATCCAAGACGGGGGTAGTTGTAGTTGGACATTGCTGGGAGGAGCCTTCATCCTGGCAGTGGACATGAAATAAGCTGGCGTTGAGTATGAAGAGATGCTTAAAGTTACTGATTGTGATATTATGATTTGAGGGGGGGGGGGCGGGATTGCCAAGCAGCATTGTTGAAGCACTTTGTATGATAATTTCAAATTGAGCTATCGTAAGAGGACAAGTACAGAAGCATAGTGTTACAACACAATTGCGAAATTGTGAAACATACAGCACTGTGTGTTCTCGCACTTGTGTGAGTTATGAGACGACAGCTGTGCAGAGTGAGTGCTTATGAGTTAGCAGTCGCAGCTCACTGCATGGTTTTGAGATTAGGATCGGATAATTTTCATTTAATTTCATTCAGTTACCTTAAAGACCCCACTAGGAGGGGGTATTACATAAGGGGTGGGTGTACATAAAGAAAAATTAAAACACTAAAACTTGCGACACCAGGTACTCAGTCACATTGGCAGAGAAAGATGATGGGTAGGTGAAAGCGACGATATTGGGAGGAAGGCCGTTTCATTGTTTGGCTGCATGAGGAAAAAAAGATGCTGAAAAATTAACAGTTCTCACACATGTACGGGAAACTTGCAGTTGGCGACCAATGCGAGGAGATATGTATGCAGGCAGGGTGATGTAAGGAGCACTACTAAGTGATGAAAAGTAAAGCTTATAAAATAGACAAAGTGTCGCTATATATCGGCAGAGGGATAAAGTTTGCAGCCCAGATTCCGCTTTGTGGGCAGTAACACTGACTTTGTGAGAAATCTGGCGGCACGATTTTGTACTGCTTCAAGGTCATCTACGAGGCATACTTGATGCGGGGACCATATAGCTGACGCATACTCTAGTTTCAAATGAATAAGTGACTTATAGGCTAGTAATTTAACGTGTTGGGGCGCGTTGCGAAGGTGACGTTTCAGAAAGGAGTTGTACTTGCCGATGATATGACGTTTGTAGCATGTGCATGCCATGACAGATCATTGGACAAAGTAACTCGTAAGTATTTGAACGATGTTACTGGTTGTATAGGTTGGTTAGCAATTGCGTATGGGAATGTAACAGGGTGTTTTTGGCGGGTAATGGAAAGAAGTTTACATTTAGTCGGGTTAAGGGTCATTAGCCTCCGGTCGCACCATTCCTGGACACGGTCTAGATCATGCTGAAGTATTACTTCATCGCAGTGGTTAGAAACTGATTGGTAAATTACACAATCATCAGCGAACATTCGGATTTGGCAAGTGTTGAGGCAAGTTGTTAATATATATTAGAAATAGGAAAGGACTGAGAACAGAACCTTAGGGTTAGAACTTGGATCACACACTATGCATCTGGCCTTGTCCTTTCAGCACTACTCAGTTTTGCATTATGACAGGCCAACCAAGGCCAGTGCTAACATGCGCTTTGTGTCTGGCTGCTTGTCACTTAATTGCCTACAGCCAAGATCAGAAACTTATGTAAAGCTGCGTAAGGTAGCTTGTCAGAGAACCGTTACCATGGCTTTGTTCTTCACAAAGCTTCCCAGCAGTGCCAAAGTTTATGCATTTGGCAGAGGTTGCTTGTTGCAAGTTTAATGTTAACATGATTAAATGTAACTCTCACAAATGTGCATTATTGAATATTCGCTGAAGACTAGAGTTAACAAGGGTTGAAAGACAGTGACTGGTAAATTTTCTTGGGTAAATTTTTTGGGTAAAAATGATGCTTCTGATACAAGGAGGTCCAGAAATATTGAGCTTTCAGTTGGCTTAAACTACAGTTACTTTTGGCTTGTCATAGTCACCTTGTTCTTTCGTTTCTTCACACTTTTCCTTTCTCATTTATCATACTATTGGTAGAATTCTGTGAAGAGTGCCAGAAAAATGTTACTGTGGCAGTTGGTTTCGCAGTGCACTTTGGCACTGGTTAGTTGGCTTAGCAATGTGAAAAAACAAAACAACAACAAAGAAAAAAAATGTCACAGTCACATTGTAATTGCCATTATGCACTATGTAGCTAGCTGTAGTCAGATTTAAATCCAAGCAATTTGTGGGTTGGCAGTGTAGGCATAACTCAGTTCTCTTCAGAACGAGCCATGCGTTGGGCATGCGTGTGGCAAAGGTCTAATAGGCGTTGCATAATGGCCTGTTTCCTTAAGTCAGCATCGCTGCTGTATAGCCATGCTATGTGGTGAAGTATATTAGGAGTGAAAAGGAGCCACTGTCTCGGCACAGAGAATGTTGTTTCTAAATTATACACATCTGCATGTGCCATCTCCGGTCACAGTATGAGCTCCCAAAAGTATTCTGGAAGCCATTCAGACCTGTTTTTAACATTGCTGGGATCCAGAAAAAGAAAAAAATAGTGAAATTTTTTTTATTTTGCCGTGGCCCTGCAATTCGTGCCATGTAAGTGTTTTGCCTGGCTACATCTATGGAACATCAAATGCTTAGATGGTGTAGCAGTTAGCAGCTGATTCTCTTCACAACGTGCCGTCAACTGAGTGACTCTGAATGGATGTTCACACATATACATCCGAAGCTCATCACCAGCAAGTTGCATTTAACATGAAAATACCTTTGTTATATCCAATATTCATTATAAGCATATATTTGTTACACACTGATATTGGTGGGAAACATTTTGAATTTACTCCATTACAGTCAGCTCATTAGTTTTGACCCGTGTGGGACCGCAAGTGGTAGACTTAACTTGCGGTGGCAAAATGAATGGAGTTAAATTTTTTGCTTGCTTGAAGTAGTCTGTTATTATCGATGGACTACTTCAATACAGTATTAGAATAACTATACGTTTCATCAGTCAGTGGCCCGTGCACCTTAACAATGTTGTCGGCGCTGACAAAAATAATCAAAAGTGGCGTCTCTCTGGCCACAGCCGAAGTCATCGTCATCCCTACAGGACAGGTTGCTGCTGTCACTGTTGTTGCCTAAGGAACCAGTGGTGCTATCTGCTAAATTGTGTTTACAAGCTTTTAGCAACCTCTCCTCACACGAGGGAGCGCAGTGGATGGGTTGAATTAATTTAAGCGACATGCTTTCACGTTCAAACTAAATAAATTTTTATTCCATAACAATGCATGGATTCGCGCGCAGACTTTTCTGTGCGTTCAAATTAAACAACCAGTTTAATTTAACCAAGGCTGAATTAATGGGAGTTGACTGTATAACCTATCATTCGGTATATATCTGTGTTTGTTATATTGAGGCTCGACTAGCTGTCTTCTAAGGAAGCCATTTTACAGCGGCATTGTGCATCCTGCCAGTATGTTGCCAGCGGTATCCCAGATTTTTGAGTGTGTGTGCATGTTTGCAGGGCCCCGCGAGTTGCAAGGCATTGCCAGGCAACAAGCCGGCCCGTTTGAGCAAGCAGGGCACCAGCAGCTCCCAGGGAAGCCTGGAGGGATCCTCACCCAGTCTCTCAAGAGGTGCGCCACTTCTCTTCTTGCTCTTTCGAAATGGGGGGGAGGGGTGCATTGCCCAGGTTAGCAGAGTGGTATCGTAATATGCCCAGCCATTGCACATCCTTGAGACATTACCCATCCCTTCAAGGCCAATTGCGAGAAAATTTCACTTGGCTAAAGAGGTTATAAATTAGTTGTACACTGTTGTAGGCACTGTCAAGGAAATTTTGGCCAAGCTACTAGTGCTGATATCCATGTCAATTTTTTTATTACTGACATTTAAACAGCACCTAAACGGTGTATCTGGGCATCCAGTTTTTCGTGAATATGATACAAATCCGAAAACATGGTCACCGAGATTTTCAGCGCGCCATGGGTGCTGCCTGATCACTAAGGTCATGCCCAGGCACTGTGCTGTTACACCACATTCTGAATTTCGCATCACTACCAGCGAGTGGTAATGGCAACTTTCTGGTATGAGACATGTAATTGTGAACTATTCATGGTGCATTACGATTTTTGCAAGGATTCTGCTGTATAACTACACTATTCGAAATTGAGCATGTTAAGCATTGCAGAATTTTTTTGTATTTGGTTTTCTTCAAAATGCATAAATAAGTCACCCCCCCCCCTTCCTCCATTCCCAAATATCTTTACAGACTATTGTTTTCCAAAGCTTTATTGTATGCATTAGGGCAGATTGCAGAGACCTCGGGTGGCCTTTTGTTGTTTACTTACAGATTACTTACAAATGCATTCTCAATTGCAAGCTAGCACTCGGGTTGTATATCTCTGCCCTGTCTGTTGGCACTGTTTTATCCTTGACAAGATGTACCGCATGGACCCACAGCATCAATTGCATTTTCTCTCTTGCATCGTATGAGTGCAGACTCTAGCACGGAGACGTACACTGACTCAACGGGTGTGGACCTGGAGCAGTTCATAGTGGACACACTGCACAAGAACCACAAGGACCGGGTGATGATGCTCAAGATCGAGCAGGACCTGCTCTCCCTCGTCAAGGACAACAAGTGAGCATGGCGTCTCCCCACTCTCCCATCCTGCCTTTCCCTCAACCAGACCCCTGGCAGGGCTTACCACCTGTTTAGCCTGGTTTCGTATGGGAGCCATTATAGTGCGAGTGACTTTACGTGTAAACGTCAGAAACCTTGGGGAAGACTCCTTGCATGGCTGTGTGCGGCATAGTTTCGTATGGTAGAATTCACCTTTGTAGTATTCAGTTAATTTAGTGGTTCCAGTGGATGGGTCGCAGATCCTCGTACACCATTGAAAGTGCATGAGGATGCAGAGACGAAAGGCCAAGTGATACTGCAAAAACTTGTCATTTCGCCCTGGGGTTAATTCTGAAGATTGGATTATTCATGCTTAGGGGCTGGTCTTGACTAGCATATACATTGTTTCTATGTTGTCAAACATTGATTTCAAGTCATTTGGCAGCACACGGTTAGGTGAGTCCCCATGTGGGACTATGTAAACCACAGAGTGCTGAATTATGAAGTTGTAAAGAAGCAATGCAAAAGCGGCAGAGTGATCATTGGCATGATCATTACTTGGAAAAGAAATGAGTTTTTTTACATTCTACACATGTACTTATGCCAAGTGGCAAGTACAATTAGCAATTCGCTTGCTTTCATTTCGTGTGAGCCTTGATATGATCGGAAGTGTTGGCAAATGGAAGGGCAGGCACTTTTGAGCACAATGTGCATGGTAACATTGAATCTACCTACTAGGTTGTGTGGTGAACGTTGCCATTGCTGACTTATCATGAAAAGCACGGTTTGAATGAAAATGTGCAAGTCATGGGGCTGCGGTCTCCGCACAGTGAACGACGTCACCAGGCCCTTACCTTTTGGTACTGGTAAAATGGCTAACTGAAAAAGCTACAGTTGTTTGAGCTGTTACATTTCATTAATTGTTGCTCTGTTCATTCTTGAAGTTTCTGTTGTCATAGCAGCCGACAGCACTGAGCAGTCTGGTTATTGAATTTTTCAATTGCACTTGTGATTAGTACAACTAATGATCATACACAATTGCACTAAATGTTTTTTCTCTTTTCTTTGAAATGTTATAAGGTTGTGGGATCAAATTCCAGCCATGGCGGCCACATTTCGATGGGGGCGAAATGCAAAAACACCTTTGTCCCTGCCGTTGGGAACATGTTAAAGATTCCCTGGTGGTCAAAATTCATCTGGAGTCTCCCACTGCGGCATGCCTCATAATCAAATTGAAGGTTTTTGGCATGTAAAACCCCAGAATTCAGAATTCAATTCTTTGATATGTTAGTTTGCACTTATTGTCAGTGTAGATACCGAGCAAGAACGGCTCTTGCTGTCTGTAATGTCACCTAATTAGTGACATTACAGACAGCAATGACGACAGTTATATTGCTTGAGCCGTAAATGTAATTCACTCTGTTTGAGTTATTGCAGTGCTTGGCTCATGGGACAGAAACATGCAAAGATAAAGACCAGCATATCGCATTGTGAGGCAGTTCCTTTATGAATTTGAAGGGGGCAACTCCCAAAGTAATGTGCTTCTGGGCTATTTTTTTTGTTTCAGTGGGATGTGGGAAAACTAAACTTCAGGCAATGGAAGAATGTGTTTGAAGGAACATCAAGTGTGCCGTTCTTGTAGTTCATACATTGGTGTCCTCGTCAACATTGACTTGCTCCTACCACAGGCATGGCCTTATGCCAACTGTCCACTCTTGTGTTTTGCAGAAGGCAGTCATTCAAGTTTGCCCAGATGAGCTCTTACCACCGCATGCTGGTGCACCGGGTGGCAGCATACTTTGGCCTGGACCACAACGTGGACCAGGCTGGCACGGCTGTCATTGTCAGCAAGACACGCAACACTCGCCTGTGAGTAGCACCCACTAGCGGCTTGCATGTCAAGTGGGACTAGGTGTTTGGCAATGTGTGTTTAATGATGACACAGCAAACTGGGCAAAGGCATTATTTTTATTATTAGCACATGGTTGCATGCAGGCCGAGTAAAAAAACAATTAGCGGCGTGTTGTAAGGCAACATGCCGCTCTTATACTTTTATAATTTCTAATATTTATATAATCTTTATAATTTCTCTTATACATTATGCCTGTAGGATGAGTGCTGGTGACTGTAAAGCTGTCAGGATTATCAGTGTCTGCATAATCAGTCAGCAACTGTATCTTTATTTCTGGTCTACTGGCATGCCTTAATGAGTTAATGTCCAAGTGAAGGAGCAGAGAAAATAGAGCAACACTAATATGGTGCGGGAAAAAGTCGTCGTGAAGTTTCTACAGGAGTTTTCCATTACGTGAATAAAATTGCACTGACCCACTTCGCAGGCCTGACATCCGGTTCAAGGACCAGATTCGTGATGACCTGCTGTCCGAGGAGCCCAAGAAGCTGATCCTCAAGCGGGACAGTGCCTCCTTCGAGGATGGCAAGGAGGCAAGGCCCTCTTCTTTACTGCTTCTCTGCAATGCATGCTTGCACAACAGGAAAAGCTTAAACTTCGTGGAGCAGAATTAATGATGCAGTGCTTTCCCTGCTACAATGTCGCACACTCTTCAAAGGATCACCTGACAGCCATCCATATATGACTTGTACATTTCTGCCCTATTTGGACAGAAAAAAATGGTTGATAACACCTAACGCAGACATTAATTAAAAGCATAGTCGGTAAGCTTTCAGGCGGAACATAAGCTGCTGTTAGCACTTCAAGTGAATGTTGCTTTTCTGAATTGTATATGGGTCTATAGTCAAAGGGATCTCTTTAAACATCACAGCAGAGAATGCTTAAGAAGAGACCTCTCTCGTATCCATTGTATGGGGATTGTGCAAGTGGATTGCGATGTTGCCTCATTGGGCTTCCCTGGGTGACTGCGTAGGCAGATTATGACGGGCAGGAGAGTGGTGGTGGCAGGAGTGTAGAAGCATGTTAGGATGGAAGTTCCGAGCTTACATGCGAGCTTGCTCCCCACTTCCTTTTCTCCTTGCCCATGCGGGAAGACTGTGCTCATCAAGCCACCTTCCTTTTTGGCTCACCCTCACACCTAAAGCATACTGTGCGTGGGGTGCGATAGGATCTTATTGCACTTGGACTTTATACTGAACATGATGCTGCTCCACTTTGGCGATTGCTCTCGGTCGTGTGGCGTGCTATTTGAGGGGTGCTTGTGGAAGCAGCTACTTGTAATTCAACCATTTGACCATCTGCATCCATGGAAGTTTCCATTTACTGTCTTGGTATTCCTTTGTAGTGAAATTTAGTTATATTGAAATCGTGTATAAACATGCTTCACTAAATTGAGGTTCAAAATACATGGTCTTCTATGGACAAGAAGTTATAAGAAGTTAAGGCGGGAAGTGGCAATTGAAGTGGTCAAATTGTCAAAATTTTCTGTTTTCTGATATTTTTTCTTCGTGACCCACAGCCCTTTATTTATGACATGGCGATATATAACAAAATACGCGTTAGAAATCGAGAAAATGGTACTTTCCTAAAGTGGTGTCATCAAAAATCCCGAAAAAATTGGGCTTTGGAAGGCCCCATCACACCACAGATCGCCTGGCTATCCGGTGTCACAGCGCCGCCATCTTGGTATCATCTTAAAGAGGAGAAATTGGAGCTAAAGATAGCCAGAGCGACGTATTTCTCCACCGAAGAATAAACCAGCAAACGCAAGCGAAAAAATAGCAAATGCGGCATTGCGGCTGGGCGTATTAGTCATGTGGGGCACAGGGCGCGCTCCAATTGGCTGTTGTAGATTTGAGTTGCTGACGAACCTCTCTCGTGCGCATTTGTGCAGCAGCGAGCTGCGTGTTCGGATCAACGTTATTGACGATCGTGACAGCTTATGCACATTTTCTGTGATTAGCCCCAAAGGAACCAAGTTTCAAAGACCCACGCATACGGACGGCCACAAAAGGCATGGAAAAGACTGAGAAAACTACTCATAGAAGTGGATGTTGCCGAGCTTGTTGACGAGGCACGACCGGCGCAAGTGGCGGACAGGGAAAGCACGCCCACGTGCGGTGCTGACGGGACCGTGGGCTATGGTGACGGCATGTCTGCGAGCGATGGTGAAGGCGGGACCGCGAGCACTGGTGAAGGCGGGACCGCGAGCACTGGTGAAGGCGCATTCGCGAGCGATGGTGAAGGCAACGTGACATCGGCGGAGCAGAAGTTTTCGTGTCAAATATTCATCTGGGGATTTCAGCTCTAACTCTCACTAATGAAGCGATTGTGCAACAAGAGACAAGAGCGGGCGCTTTGATTTTGCTTTCATCTGCCTCTCCACGCCAGATGGATGCACGATGATTAAAAAGGCAACTAAGGTGCACGAAATTGCTGCATGAAAGTGAAAAACTACATCAAAATGTAAAAAAAATTTGTCCTCACAGGCAAAGGACTTTATCCCAGGTGGGTTTTAGGTACTCAAAGTAAACATTTAAATGTTTACAACTAATGAAATTTTGAGCTCCGTTTCTCAGCTTTTATTTTTTGTGCAGTTGCTTTCAGTCATCCCAGTGCCATTTCACAATGAAGGCAAAATCATTGTCTTCTGCACTTATATCCTGAAACATTGATTAGTGCAGTAAACCTGTCTATTTTTAACTGGACCTCATAAAAAAATGCATAAAATGCATTTTTTGCAAACATTGTTAGTACGACATTAAGCATAGGAAGATTAAAAAGATATTTTTATGCTCATTTCAGCATTTAAAAAATAAACAATAGCTTTATTGCACAGGATGGGCCTTTGTGAACATGCGGATGAGAAAATCTTGGCGAACTTATGTGTAATTAATTAATTTGGGTATGACCATTAGAGGCTGTCAATTCTTGTAACTCAAGAACTATAATAGGTAGCGCAAAACTAATTTCAGTTATGATATCAGCGTGACAAATCACACCTGCATGCCAAATTTCACCAATTTATTCCCATAAATAAAGAAGTTTTCATTGCCACGTCCCTCCTTAAGTGCTTCATTAGATTGAAAATGTTTTATTGAGGTTTAACTAGTTAAACCTCAATGTAACGAATTTCAATATAATGAATCTACATATACTGATGTCACACTTTCAATCGCGGTAGAGCTCGATCGGGATCGAATTTCTCCATCGTGATTGGCTCCTTTTACAGGCTCAGGAAGGGAGCCAATCGTGATCAAAAAGTTTGATCTGGATCGGGCTCGAACATGATTGAATGTGCTCCATGTGGCATTGCATAAGTTCCTTCATAATTTATTCCCCATATTAATTGTACAACATTTAGTCTCACTTCATTTTACAATAGTTTATCTTCCTTACCATCACTTCATATTATAATGGTTTATCATCGTGACAAAAAAAGAATTCACTGATAGCATGAATAAAGCCTGAAATGTCGCTGCTTCAAAAGTTGAAAGGCACCAAAATAGAAATATAGTAGATTTTCGTTGGTATGTTTTTTAAGGGGCTGCGGAAATAAATGGGCTCCAATCCATGCTGCGAAGTCGGCTGGTCAGCATAGCTGTGGTACCACCTGATCCGATAGATGAAGAATGTGACGTAGCCTTAAACTGTGTCCTACCTAGTGTGAATACGATGCTGTTGTGCATATTGACGTTGATGTTCTTGTCGCCATTCATTGTGTTTATGCTGCTCTTCGAGGTTCCTAACCTAACTATGCGTGACCTTCCCATAGCGCTATCAGAACACAAATGAAATCAGTTGCAAGGCGGGTTCTTCTTCTACATATGAAAGTAGTTAGTCACTCCCTGCTTCGTATGATCTAGTTGCCACTTATGCAACCATAATATTTACCAGGAAACACTTGCGTCGAACGCTATGCATGAAGGCGAGCTTTATAGTTCTTTTTTTCTTTCCTTTGAACGGGCGGCACCTCCGCAGATGCGCGGAGCCAAGCGCCATCTGGTGGTGCTGCAAGGAACCCACCGGCACATGCTGCACACACCTCCCACTGTGATTTGAGTTTTTGCCCACGGACATCACAAATGCGTTGGGAAATAGAGGTGTACAGCTTCACTGCAAAACATACGTAACAGTTGGGAAAACATAAGAGTGAGGAAGGCTGCAAATCACCATACCAGCCTCAGAAATAACCCTGAATGGCTGCCAGTACAATTATTAGATGCCTAGGCATTCGTACTGTGACCGAGGAGGGCGCATGCATGTGTGTATACTTGCCCTATTTACACGAATGTAAGTCGACCCCCCCCCGCCCCATATCGAGTGTGACAGGGGAAAAAAGAAAGAGCATACCCGCGGGCGCATTCCACAACGAAAATTTATTATTAGCTGGCATGGTCACTGGACTACTTGTCCTCACTAGTGCTGCCATCGTCATTGCTGCTACGGTCTCGCAGCATGTTGTCGTCAAGCAAAATTCTGCATTTGCATACACACCAAGTCCATGCTGAAAGCACTCAACCACACAGAGCCGTCAGGGAGGCTCTTTTTACATGTCCGGATGGTGTAAGTTCGCGATCTTCTGCCGCCACCCACTCGCACTCACGGCAGAGCAGATCCTTAAAAGGCGAAGATCCAGGCGTGTCTTAGGACCATGCCACCCGTCACTGGCAGGGACCGATCACGCATTTCGGCGACGTCCGCCGCAAGCTCGGCCTACAGCTCCGGAAAACTTCCAGACTTGACCCGAGGGAACCTCTTCGCTTGCTCACAGGGGAAAATTTTGCTTTACTGCCGTCGCCACTCACACCACCCATTAAGAAACATCAAACTCGCGGCCCGCTGTGCAGTTATTTGTTTCTTCAGCGTAAAGGATGGCAGTCCTCTTCAATGCTGCTGTGAACGAGCGCCGAATGTTTAGTGGACTCTGAGCACTCATGACAGCTGAGGAAGCATGGAAGTAGCACGTGGCCGGTACTCAAATCGAACGCATGAAACGCAGGAGCTACAGGGAAAGAGAAAAATGCGAGCGGTGCCTGCTCTTTCATGAACTACCGATACTCCCTGCAAGCACCGCTGTACTGAGGGTGCCGCCGCAAATGGAACAGCAGCACTTCCATGGACTATTGACACCCCCACATGAGTGCTGTGTGCGCTGTAAAACTCTAAAAAAATGTTGAAAAACCCTTTCAAAAAGCGAACAAATGCACGGGATAGCGGAAAGCTACGGGTGGGGCCATAGAGCAAACATAAAATTGTAACTATGTTGTAGCTCCCCTGATATCCTGTTGGTCTCACTTTTTTTACAGTGCCATGTTTTGGTTTCGACTGTAAGTCGACCCCCCCCCCCCCCCACTTCAGATCTTCAAATTTAAAAAATAGGTCAACTTATGATTGTTTAAATACGGTAACTATGACATTCCATTAAAGTGGCGCCTTTCCACTCTTGGTATGCTGCACCACACAACATAGCTTTATGATGGCATAGCTGACTATAAAGAGAACCGCCGATCTTGCTATGGATATAAGGCCCTTGTCGGCCCCAAAATAAACGCAGCCCTGTGCTCGGTGCATTAGGCTCAACATGTATTGGTGTCCGTTAGGTTTTAACTGATGCACAATTCTTTAACCGATGCGCATTTTTTCCCAGTGTGCCTGTATAGCATGTGGCTTGTGCAACTTCGTTCACTTGTTACATTTTATCAGTCGCTTGTTGCATCATATGCATTTATCACCTTCATAGCAATGTCCATTTGCTAAATTTACATGACTGCTGCATTCAAACGCAACGTAAGATGCGGGAACATTACAGTATGGCGATGTATCAGACTTAGCAGCCAGGAAACCTCAACAGTGAGGAATGTATCGACAGGGTTCCACTGTATTGAGAAAATGAGGAAAAACGATTCACAAGCTGTTTATTTACATAAACATAGGGTGAAGCTTGCCAGAGTCATTTAAAATGCCCCAATTGCATAATCCGGAGGTGCCCGACCGGGGGGCATAGCCATGAGGGGCACATTAGGCACATGCCCCCTTTCCTCCATATCCCTCCCCTTTTCCTCAGCTGGAATTTCTGTGTGCCAGGGATACATTGCATAAAAACGACAAGTGAGAACTTAATCTTTTGGCATGACAAATGGACGTTGTTGCATTCAAGTGGAGCCACGGTGGGGTTGTCAGGCGATGCTGCGTGAATGAAAATAGTGATTTCAGTACCTTAATTTTTATTCCTGCGCTTTACTGCATCTAAGTTTTCCTTATAAGCTGTCATCTAAAGAACAAACTGCGGCGTCAGACTCCTTTGAATCGGTGCCCGGCTGCTTCCGATCACCTGCTATTTCGAAACTACGCGTGCATCTGCCAGTGTTTTTTCTACGAGAACCTGTGACATAGTTTACATTCAGCGGGACAAGAGTGGATTCTGCATACAACAGCAAAGCGTTCTAGTTGACTGGAATCGGAAACTACTGTGGCGTGCCTGCATTTTGCAAAGGTATTGCCGTTACGGCTGCAGCACTAGCCACATGCTTGTCGAAAGCCACAGAGTAGTTTTCTGTTGCTTCAGCCGAAAAAGTGCGAAGCTCAATAGGTTGTATGCCATTGCGAATCGATACCAGCAACAATGTAAACGAAGTGTTCAGGAACGTTAACCACCGACTCTGCAGTTTTGCATGGCGTTGGATTGTTGTGCCGTGTTCATGTCGACTCGGGCCATGTGAGTACTGATAGCAACGCTGGAAGGACCATCGGTTCAAATTGGTCCAAATTGTCTAAACAGCGTACGTAACATTGCGCATACGGTGCTGCACGGAGAACTCCACACTGGTGTGCCGCTGTCGTGTCCTCGGCCGCTATATCCTGTGCACTGCTTTGCCCTGAAGCAAGCTAGAGGCATGCCTTGAAAGCACGGTTACCCAAGCATGGTTGAAAGCAGGCGACTTTCCTCGCGTCTTCTGAAATCCATGCGTGGTGCTCACTCATCTCAGTGGTGTAGCTTTGTCGAGGTTGGAATTGAGGGGGGGGGGGGGGGCGTGCACTGCCGTGCGCCCAGTTTGTTCGCGCTTCCGTGCTTTGGAACGTCATGTGCGCCCGTCTTTTACAGCAACTGGGCTTGAAGTGTTCGTTGTAACAATATGGCGCTTTTTAATATGTTCGTTATATCTGGATGCAGTTTCAATAGGAAGAGTCGGAAAACCGTAAATGTCATGACATGTGGTCATTATAACTGAAATAGGGTTAAATCTGGGATCATTGTAAGTGGGTTCGACTGTAGAACTTTTGGCTGAACTATGAAAAGAACAATTTTGTTGAAATGTTCCCACAATAAATTTTTTCGTGGGAAACTGTTCAGTTTTCCTATTTAATGCCCCCTGATGTCTCCCGAGATACCGTTGCATATTTAGTTACCTTTCTCTGAACCAAGCATTTACATTTTCGGTTCTTTCTGTTTTACACGACTGCCCCTGTCTAGTATCTGCAGGGGGCGCATGGACTTTAGTACCAAAAAAAAAGAAAGAAAAGAAAATGGAATCAAAATCTAATGAAATCGCACCGATCAGTCAAGTGAGTTTGTATGCCGAACGGCTGTGCATGGTGCGTGCGCAGAGCCCTGAGCGACAGTTGTCTCTGGATTCGAGGAGGAGCAAGTCGATCGAGGAGCGAGAGGAAGAGTATGAGAAGGCCCGTGCACGCATCTTCAACCAGGATGTGAGTCTCTCTTTCTCTCTCTCTCCACTATGGAGGCGGGAGCTGTTGTTTACCACCGTACATTTAGAACCACCTGCCAAATGCACGGACAATTTTATTTACTGATTTGGTAACATTGTATAACACGAAAAAAAAACCTTGCCAATTTGATTTCATTGATCCAGTAGTACTCTGTTTAATGTGAGCTGTCGAGTCCTGCGCTCTCTGTTATAAAAGTGGAGGCAGCACTGTACTGTTAAAATTGCTCGTAGGTGCAAAGAAAACATTGGTTGCCAGTTGCTATTCTTAAGAGCATGCTTGGAAAACCTTACTTTCACGTCATTAGCTCGGTAATCTGTACAATTTCTAGCTCTCTGTGTATTCATAACAAATGCATTAGAACTCTGTGGCTAGTTTTCTTAGATATCGAAAAAAAAAAAAGAAAAATAACATGGTAGATGTAGGGGATTACAATGTTATGCGCTTGCTTTTCACTGGGGATTGCACCAACGGAAAGTAGCATGGAGGCAGACACTTCACTCAGAAATGAATCGGTGTGATTCCTCTTCATTGGCTTTAAAATTGATATGCTCTTCATATTGAGAGCAATATAGAATATACTGATATTGCCGTGTGTCTATATTTACTTCTCTTGAAACACTGTCAAACAAAAAACAAATAGGTGAATCTCCTTTATGTGAAATGTCTGTTGCTATTCAGTGCAGTAAGAAATAGCTAAGTAAGAGCAAACTGACAGGCATAGCCCATCAGTGGTTCCATGTGAAATGCTTTTTCCCTATTGCGAGCTCAACTCACTGCAATGGGTTCATTTCATTGATTCAATAGCTGGAGCCTTCAGAAGGTTTAAGTGCTTTGCCTATTCCTGAAGTCTGTATCATGAGGTTTTGTTGCTTGATTTATCCACTGTCTTCGGGCTTGCAGCTTAAACAAGAGTCTCTCAAGTCATAGTTGCTCTAGTTCAGCAGTAGTTATAGTGTGGTAGCATAGTCAGCTTGTGTAGCATGTCCCATACTTTCTTCGCTTCTTTAAGTACACTTGAATCGTAGAGGTGCAGAGCATGTGACTTGCACTAAGAGACAATAGCCTTGATGAGGCTTGCTGTGAATTCAGTGGCAGCACAATTATCTTGTACAGCCAGGACATCCTGCCCAGTTGTGGTGGGTGCATCATTCGTAGAATTTGCCTAATTGCAATAGAGTACAATTACATTGGAGGTGGCTCAAACCACATAAAGCACTGCATAAAGTTGCACATTACCAAAGCCAAGAAGAAGAACCGCTATCATAGGAGGAAATTACTTGTACTTACCAGTTGAGTGATAAATTAATGAAAATGAAAATGGATGAAAAATACAACTGACTACAGGTGGGGAACGATCCCATGTCTTTGCATTACGGGTGCGATGCTCTTACCAATTGAGCTACCGCGGCACTGTTTTCCCATCCACTTTCTGGGGTATGTATGTTTTACTACTAGAACTAACCCTGAGGGTGTTAGCCAGCGCCACCAATCACAAACCTTGGCGGCGGATGTGGAACATCCTTTCTGCTGCACCCGTCACAAGTACCCACGAGTTGCCATCACCCAAAAAGATCATGTGCTCGTGACTCATGATGAATAAAAATCGGGCCCCTCAGTTCCATCTCTTCTCTTTCTTGTAAGAGGAAACACTATCATAATGCCATCTCTTGTAGCGGTGCAACCACATTGCAGGTTCCTACAATTGTGCCTGTGTCATACAGGTAAGCGAACATACTAGTCTTGTGGGTGAGATTGATGTTGTGGGATGCGAGAGTGTAGGGCATCCCCGTAGTGATAAGTGTCAATTAAGTAAAGATATTGTTTCCATGTGTATTGCATTGCAGCAAACATTAATCACACTTGCTGTGGTGGCATAGTAGCTATAGCGTTGTGCTGCTGAGCTTGAAGTTATGGGTTCGATTCTGGCTGCGGCGGCCGCACTTCGTTGGCGGTCTTATAGTCTTTTTGTGGTTTTTGCACATAAAACCTGAGACTCGAATATAATATGCCTCTGGTGTGTCATGACGCACCGGAGATTCACGAGGGAGTTGTTCACCTTTAAAAGTGTCTCAAGGCGCTGAGAGATGGCACCACAATGCATTGGATCAAACACAACAATTTTCTCTCTCTGTTGGTTTCTGGCAAAGCACTGTAAGAAAGCCCTGCATTATTGCAGGGGGAACAATTGCCACGACCCACTTGTGACCCATGTCGCAGTGAATGTGTTAATGGCTCCTTGTAGCTTAAGCGAGGTAGCTTCGGTAATGCAGCAGTGCTGAACTGTTAATGTGCTGGTAGTTCGCCGACCTCAAACTAAATCGTTTGTGTCTGAGTGGTGCAGATATCAAATTATTTACACCTGGCATTTATAGCCTACTGACAACGAGTGTGTGGGAAAATAGAAAGGAGGGGGCATGTGCTTAACAGTTTGCAGTGCCAACTCAATCAGATGCTGCGAGTCTGGCTTTATGGAGGCAGTGGTGGTAGAATGTCACTTATCATGCATAGATGTGTGTGGTCGTGTGCATAACCCATTAGAAAAGTCCATTGTGATATGGGGTGTTTTACAGAAAGATTATTCTTCAACTGATTTCATGAATGCCTTCTTTTTAGCGCTGCTGAAAGGTAGAATTCAAGGTTGCTTTTTGTAGTCATCTAACATTTGCTGCACACAACCTTCCAATGATTACGGCAAACTTATAGGACAGTTGTGTGTACGGAACATTCAGCAAGTAATCGGAAAGCCTGTTGAATCTAAAAAGCATAATGAGAAAAACCTCTTCAACATAAAAAGCTTTTGTGGTCTAATATGTCCAAAATCAGTGAGGCTACAGTGATGGCTGTATTGTGAATGGCAGCTAACTTCTTGGCTTTCACCCTAGGTTGCTTTCAGATATGTTGCTTGCCACTCTGGCATCCCAATTTCTGCTTTCTTTCTTTGCATTTCCTGCATTTCATGGCTCTGCTTTTCCTATGCATTAAAAGTGACGTCTTTTAAGCTTTCTAGCATGATTGAGAAATTAAGTTAACCAAAATTTGTTGTACAAGAGACTCTAGTGCATCTGCCGCTGCCAGTGCTGAAATAAGGAGCCTGGGCATAAAATTTGAGCATTCCATCCTTTACTTTACAGCCTGAGCTTTTACAGGGACCTTGTTGTAATCACAAACAAAGATTTGTGTATGAAGTCTGGCAGCGCTAGTTTCATTGAAAGAAAGCAACTAGTTGCGCATGACACACATCATCTTGCCGGGCTGGTCATTGGCTTTCTGGGTATAAATAGTTTACTTTGTCACTGCTGAACATAGAACAAACACTAATCTTTAACGTGACTGCAAGATTGTGGTAAACTTGAGTGTGCGTACAGGAAGAAAAATGTACATACACGATAATGAACTTTCTAAACTTTCTAAGCTGTCTAATTGGACGGCACTGTTTGTTTCTGCTTGCTTAATTTGGATAGCAATGACTTACAGCTACTTGCAATCAGTTGCATGAGCATAACAATGCTTTCAAGTGAGCTGTACAAAAGTGGGCTTTCCATAAAAGGTGCTCAGCGGCAGTCTGTTAACGTTTCGTTGCTTATTCATAACTAAACATTCCTGGTGAACAGCTGTCCAGCTCCTTTTCCCTGCCTTTCCCAGCCTTTCCCACTCTATAGTAAACCCTTGTTGCAACAAAACAGGAAAGTGGTTTCGCTATAAGCGGTATTTCTTTAATATCGGGAAAGGTATAAGAAAGTCATAGTAATGAGGGAACAAAAGCAAACTTCATTTAATGTGATATTTCTAATAAACTGATTTTGTTAAAAGGAGGGTTTACTGTATGTGGATGTGGCTTTGCAATCTTGTGCTTGGGTGACGGTGCTTCTTCTGATAAGCACTAGTGGTGGTGGTGGACTGTCCGCATGACGCTTGTTCCTCTTGCTTGCCCTGTCCCTCTGTGCTGCTGCTGCTCTTAGGAAGGGGTTGGGGACTCCCCCGCCAGCCGCAGTAGCCAAGAGGAGCTTCAGTGGAGCGGCGACAATCGCCCCTGGAGCAGCACAGATTCGGACTCGTCGGAGCGGCGCCGGCACTTGGGGGCGCGCCTCCTGCTCGCCCCCAAGGCAGCCGAGGGGGTTGCGCAGGTGTGTGCGAGCGTCCCCTGTATGCCCCACTCCCCATTACGTGCATTGTCTACCTGCAAGGTGCAGCCTCCCCTTTGGCAAAGTGTTCAGACAATTTGGCCACATACAGGAACATACATTGAGTGAAAAGAATAATGAAAACCGAGGAACTCCTTTTTATTTAGTTACAAGCATATGAAGCAAACAGGAAATTAATCTCCAAAAAGCAAATGTATAAAATGTAGAAATAATAAGGAAAGCAAATGTAGAGATAACCTGGAAAAGGTGAAATGAAAGGGGGCGAAAAGAATTTCGTAGAAGCATTGGACAGATCAGTAACTCTGCAGAAGGTCGGGAAGGAAGAAAAAAGAAATGGCTGTGAGATTAGTTTTTCTGAAGCTACATGCAGGTGTGCTGTGGTGCTGTCCATTGAACTCCTCCGAGCTGCAAGCTTTTCCTTTTGCCTTTGTTTCACCTTCTGTCTGTTATTCTGCGCCATCAGTATGAGTGTGCCATGATAAGTTTTGAGTTCAGGGGCCACATTCTTGACCAGCACCACCAGTGCATGTTGGTCAGCCTTGAGTAGATGAAATGGAAGAAATGGAGTGCCGCCCACTAGTATTGCTTCTACATTGTGAAATTTTGTAGTGTTGACAAGAATAGGATCAATAACTGAACAAGTCTATACGCGTTCATGTTGTTTATGCAGCGCTTGCATAAAGATAGGGAGAATAGACAAAATAAGGGCACAAAACAAGCACGGACTTGCAACTATAATTTTTATTAGAAGAACGCCCACATGTATTTATTGTGCAGGTAAAAAACAAACAAACAAGAAGATAAGTTTTTCTGCGACATGCACAACAAACCCTGTCAATTTCTACATGTGCTGGTAAGGTACTTTTAACTCATTGTCACTTAGGGACTCAGTGGATGGCTTGTCGACATCACCATCTCCTGTCCTGATATTGAAGGCCTTTGTTGCACCACATGCCAGCTGCTGTCGGTGATGTGAAAACACCAGTGTGTCTTTTAAAGTTCTCTTTGATAGGGTTTATCTTCTTAGAGCATCTTTTATCTTTAAGGTGATTCTCCCACTAAGCAATTTTGTCTTTGCCTTGCAACATTATTTGTTAAAATATTATAGACAGCGTATTATTAGCTATATGGAAGAAGTAGCACACTGGCATGTATAGATGGCCAAGCACATGGTCGTAGCATTGTGCTCTGCACCATGAACTGGCTGTTGCACATGTTTGGCTTGCAACATAAATTTGGCTTTGAATACTGCTGTCTTTCTGGCAAAGCTACCAATGCTTCCCTATGCTTCCCTATGCTCGTTGCTTTTGGCCACATTTTGGAAGCCTTCTCCTATGCATATGGTTTTATGACGTTGTAAGTATGTATAACGTCACCTTGGATGTATAGATTGCAGAAACAGTTCGGTGAAGAAAAATGTGAACGAATGTGCTCCACATGGTCCATGTGTAATTTGTTTCCGAAGTTGTGCATTTGTGTGCATTATAAGTGCAGGATTAAAATGCATTGCAAGGAATATTGTATTGAAGAAAATAAGAAAAAAAAAACTTGCACAGAAACGAAGGTGCACTGAAGCTAGGCATTTAAACCTACAATCATTAAACAATGAAAGAGTGGTGTTATGTCGCAGCCATTTGGTGCTGGTGACAGCAGGTTTGATAGGCAAGTATAGGCCAGAAATTAGTAGCAAAAGTGGCAGAAGTGTGACAGAGAGGGATAAAGCAACAGGGATGGCAGAGCAAGTGCACTACCATCAAGATTGTTGGCATCGATCTGGCGGGTGCCACATCTTACCGGCAAAAAAGTTGGTGCATTCACTTTCCCCACTTGTACTTGTGAAGGGTGCGCCTTGCCTGGGTGTGCTAAGATCAGGCTCTGTGTTAAGTGGTTGAGACAGAGTGAGTGAATAAAAGGGCACTCTCTCGTGTGTTTTTATTTTCTTGTGTGTGCGCTTTCTCTTTACTGCCTTTTTCTTTTGTGCTGTTTCGTCACGGTTTTCATTCTGTGCCTTAGATGTAAGCAACATAGAATTTTCTGAAAAAAGAAAGTTACTAGAGCAAAATTTGGTGCTAGTGGTCTACACGAGCTACAAGTATGGCTGTTCAGCCAGCCTTAGAATGATGCATGTGAATTTACATAAATAGTACATAGTACATGAATTTCTAGCCTTTTGTCCTTCTGGCTTTAAACAAATTTGCAGCATTGCAAATTGGTAATTTTCGCTAAAATATTGCATCTTAAATTCAACAGTTCGTGATGATTGTGCGTGTGTGCTGGGACTCGCTGCGCTTGCGTGTTCAGAGAGGTATGGCTGCTTGGAAATCAAGCATCAAGTTTAGACAAATCCATGTGCTACCCATCGTTCCCATGGCAGCTGGATGGCCGCAGTGCAAATTTCCCTGTAGTAATTTTAGTAGGCAACCCTGTGGTACGCAGCACTGCTTTCCAGTGATGTTTATCCCACAATTGCCCATCCTCAACGTTTTGTCTTGTTCAGAGAGAGAGAAAGAGACGGAGAGAAAGATGCCTCTGCATGAATGCAGATGTCCCGCACTGAAGTTCATTTACAAAGATCACAAAGTAATTTTGGGGGGCACCGTCAGCTAAAAGCTGTTGTAAACAGCTTGATGAGGCTTAGGACCCTTACAAGGCATGATGAAAACATTTTGAATAAAGCAAAATACATGTAAAGGTATACACAAGTTGTGACACCATTTTTAGCACATATAAGAAGGAAATACATCTAGCATTTTTAGCACTTTTCATTCGCCTATAAGGAAAAGCATCCATGTCGATTTTTACTGAAAGATGCAAAAAGCCACAAAAGAGATTGCGTAAATATGTGCTTGACTGAGTTATTCAGAGTTATTCAGATAGGCACATAGTAAAGCAAAGCCAAATTATATATGCAATCCTACGGTGTGGTCGCACACAGTCACGTATGCAAAATGCATGCGAAGCTCCTTTGACAACAACTTGCTTACAGACCTGATGTTGGGGGGCCTTTGGTGCAGGGTGAGCCACTGGCGGGAGGCAAGTTCTACTCGGTACTGACCAAGGGCGGTGGGGTTCCGGGTGGTCCAGCAGTGACCAAGGCGAGCAGCTTTGGAGGAGTGTCCCTGCTGCATCGGGACTCCAGCCTCACGGAAGCACGCAACGCTGCCCTCAGGGCTGTCAAGGCTGGTCAGTGGTCTATGATGCCTGTTGGACTCGTGGCTTGTTCATTAGTTTGCAGACACACCGAGTCTTAAGCCTTCCTGGCCCTGTGATTCCTCTAGGAATTGTAATCTCTTGCAGGAAGTATCCTGTGTGAGATGAACAAACACCAACATTATTTTCAGAAATGTGAGTGTCGGCAGTGATAATTGTGTAATTTGTCGTCCATGTGCCACAGGTAAATACTGAAATTTCGTGAATGTCCATGTGCTACATCACGCTGACGTTGGGCCTCTGTGTTCCATTTTTGGAACCTGCTGGCCAGTGCCTATGAGCTGCCTTGGGTGGCACTAAGGTGGTCTTCAAATAATCTGTGGTCACATTTCACACTATTATAATTGTGAATTAAGAAGTCAGTTACATTCAGTTTTTGACAGCTGTGAGAAAAACATTTAATTCATTGCCAAAAAGTCCAGTGAAAATTTTTCTCTTGTGTCTTTTTTCCGTTCAGGTGTGCACACAAACCAAACATAAACATAACATAAGACATTTGCCTGAAAAAAATTTCAAACCAGGAAGAGTGAAGAAAGGTAACCAAGTGTAGAGCAGCAATCATTTGGGATGTGGCTGCTGTGGAGAGTGTGCAACAAATTATTGAACAGATAGTACAGTTAAACCTCGATATAATGAATTTCAGTACAACAAAATTCTGTAACAACAAATGTAACAAGGTATCTTATTATGCAAAAAAGAGGTGAGGCGTGCAGACAGGACACAAGAGTAGAGAAGTGGACAACACGAACGCCGACTAGCAACTCAAGGGAGCACTGAGGCGAAAAAAGAAAGAAGACACAAAACTCATCTGCGCAAGCTCAGGAATGGTATCACCACGTGTCAGTCGGGTACATGTGCCGGTCTACGTGAGAGATAACTGTTAAGGCACTTAATCTCTTCCTTATGTAAGGTAATCGAAGGCTGACTCATACACGCACTTCCACCATTATAGATATGCCATGCCTCTACCATACGACGCGTACTTTCATTGTTATGCCTGTGTAATATCGCGCATTCATCTAACTCTGGCGTGCAGTTACAATCTTGGCAATGTAGGGAAGGATTAGTAGTCGATCCACTGGTTAACGACCTTTTATGTTTCATTAGCCTCTGATTGATACACCGTCCCGTTTGCCCTACGTAGAACTGGCCACAGCTAAGGGGAATTTTATAAACCACACCCATACGACAATCAGTACAACTATTGTTCTTATTGTGCTTCACTGGACAAATATCTGTTCTCTTTTCTTGCCTTTTACCTGCTCCTTTTTCCGCTGTACGGCAGCGCATATCTTACGTAGCTTATTGGGAGCAGTGAAAGCAACATTGTCATATCTACTTGCAACTTTTTTAAGCCTGTTCGACACTGAATGAATGTACGGAATAGCCACTACTCTTTTTTTTGCTATTACTGCTTTCTGTAATCACGTCCATCCCCCTCGAAACCGACTTCTTTAGGCGCTCAGCCACAGTGGCCACTGCTACACTAGGATAACGTGCTTCTAATAGGCGCCGGACCTGCGCATTAAAACTGGTGCTCATTTTGTGCATGCAGGATCAACATGACAATTCTGTTTTTTACTACTTTGGAATGCTTGGATTGAAAGCTTAGCAACGGCTTCGAAGATCTTGGGGAGTACTGCCAACAAACGTGATTAGTTCGAAGACCAAGGAAATGTCAGGAAACTGAATTACGCGTCGCTGAGGAAATTCCTTGGTAAACTTTAATCTTCCTCCATAAAGTTTAAATTGCTCAATCACTGAGATAGCAGCGGAATTGAATTCTTCCCTATTGCAGAAAATCAGGTAATCATCGACGTAACGAAATATCTTGATAACGCTATCACCTAAGGCTGTCTCTAAGCAGCCGTCAACCTTACTCAGGTAAATATTGCTAAGAATAGGGGCAACCCTTGAGCCAATACATATGCCTGATTTCTGCAGAAAAATGCTATCTCTCCACCCAATCAGCGTCGACTTCAAGTACATTGAAAGAATTTCTAGAAAAGCTCCCATGGAAACATCGCATCTGTCACTAAAAACCGACTCTTGCACTTGTTCTTTAATGCACTCATTTACGGAATTTAGCGACCCATCATGCGGCAAGGAGTAATACAGGTCTTCGATATCCATACTAAAAGCTGTATAATCACCAGGATTTTCCTCTCTCAAATACTGAACTAGTGCCTGAGAATTGCGCAAGCAAAAGGGGTCTGAAAAAATTAGTGAAGCTAAGCAGTTCTGTAGGTAACTAGCGACACAGACCTGCCACGTCTCTTTCTCTGACACTATAGCACGAAAAGAAATTTCTTGCTTATGGGTCTTCGCCGAGAAAAACAGTTCTAAGGTGAGGGATTTTGCTTTCTTGACGTTAGAGACAACCCTATCAAGATTGTCTTGACAGGAGGTCAACCGCACGTTGCTTGACTGCCGAAGGCTTGAGTTTTACTGGCTGTAAATTCTTTTCTATGACTGAAATCGCTTTTTCTGAAAACATGTCATCTGGCATAATTACGAAGTAACCTTCCTTGTCAGATATTACTGGTCTAAGTTTATGCTCCAATTACTGGTCTAAGTTTATGCTCCACAAGGTAATTAACTAACGGTTGGGCAGGGTCAGACGTCTTAAACTGAGAATTTGATTGTTTAATGCTAGCAATGCAATCTGAAATACAGCGCGAGCGTTCTTCCGGGACGAACCTGGTTATGCAGCATGGTATGCTTAAAATCTCAACGGGTTTTATGTTAGGCTTAATACGGTGCTTGGGACCTAAAGCAAGGGTTTTTCTATGGGTATCACTTACGATGGCGTCTCCAAGAACCAGTACGTTATATTTGACGGTGAATTATTAGATCGCCTCACCTTTTTTTTTCCGTAATGAATCCTTACCAACTAGCTCAGCTTTCTGTCGTTCTAAGCTTCATTTCTAGTACTCTGAGCCCTTTTCCATGTTCCCCTACTTATCTGCAAAATCTTGTTTCGTTAGCTTCCTTAATTGCGATATGTATGTTCCGCGCTAGAACCATGTCGTGGTTTAGTCGTAATCGTGTCGTCCCTTTGGAAGTTCAAATGATGTGCGGCTTCATTCAACCATCAACTGGGCATGCCAGGTGGATTGGAGCTATTCTTTCCGCTGAATTGTGGCGCCAAGTTAGGTTCTATCAGGAGTGTCTAAAGGTTCGTTGCGCGGCCCTGGGAGACGGTCGCCATTGGAACCGCCCCTATACCGATTGGAATAGGTTAGCCGTGCAACACGCGGACTTCCTATGGAGGATGAAACTTCCGGAGCTTCAACAAAGTAAGAGGAAACACCTTAAATGCCTCGCCTCACCTCTTTTTTGCATAATGAATCCTTACCAACTAGCTCAGGTTTCTGTCGTTCAAAGTATCTTACTTCTCATAACCTCGTGTCCATAGAACACCATGTATTTAGAACCTCAATATAACGAACTGTGTTTGTATTCGATTTCACTATAATGAAATTTCACTGCCGCCGTAAAGGAATTCCTAGACATTAAATGGAAACTTCTGCAGACACATACAGCCAAATGATTGAATTACAAGCGGCTGCTTGCAAAAGCACCTCTCAAAGTCTGACCGCCGTTGTGGAACTCTCGCATCACGTTTGGAATAAGTCCAAGTGCGATAAGATCCTATTGCACCTGCACACTGTGTGCTTTAGGTGCACGTGAAAGTGTTGCGAGGGTGAGACAAGAAAGATGTTGGCTTCACGAGTGCCGCCTAACTGTGCGAACAAAGGGAAAGAGGGGGAGGGGAGCAAGC
Organism: Dermacentor variabilis; assembly: GCF_050947875.1. Lineage (NCBI taxonomy): Eukaryota > Metazoa > Arthropoda > Arachnida > Ixodida > Ixodidae > Dermacentor > Dermacentor variabilis. The sequence continues at coordinate 117,847,409 of NC_134572.1, read as the reverse complement.
TTGCGGTAATGCGATCAAGCGCTCGCGAGGGGGCGCAAGGGGGGGGGTGAAGGGGGGTTACGTTTGCATACGTCTCGACTTCTGGTGTGTGTCTCGGCCGTGGCTGCGCATTGCTGTAAGCACACAGTTGAGCGCATACGCAGCCGCGTACCCAGCTTTAGAGGCAATCTGCCGCATGTGCTAAGAGTGAGTGTGCCGAGACTGTGTGGCATCATGTAAGCAGTCTTCTCGCCCATTTAGTATTGGAGATTGCGTAATTGCGACTTTTGGTGACACGTTGGAGCGAACGACAGACGAAGCATTTGCTCCCTGCTGCCAGTACTTTTCATGATAGCATTGTCCCAGTGCGGGTGATGCTATCAGCTGCAGGGGCAGAGTGCACGCGAAAGCATGGCTGGCTTCGCTTAATCTGTACCGCCAATGTGAAGATACCGTCGATGCAGCATAAAACTGGATCATTCGTTGCTGACTCCCAAATTCATCAAAATGAATTGTTTTCTCATTCAAGGTTGATTTTTTCGATTGCCCGATTATTCGGAAAATTCTGCGGCCCCTTTCCTTGTAAGAAAAATCGATCGGCGAGTGTACTTATTTGCATAAAAGGTCAAATTTCAATGCAATGAAATTTTAATGTAACGAAGCAAATTGAAGATTTTACCGACTTTGTTATATCAAGGTTTAACTGTATTACTCATTCCACAATCAACACTCTTGCAGCAAGGATAAAGGCCTTTTTTTGTTTTCAAGTTGATTTAAAATGCATCCAAACAGGCTTTAATTCTTTTGTTCTATTAAGCTCTTAGGAATGAGCCTGCGACACTCATACTCCTGTCAAAGCATTAAGTGCAAACCGCTTTGAAAACTTTGATGCATTGATATGGGCAGTGGAACTCGCAACCTCCCACTGCGTAGGCAAGCACTCGACAACACGGCCTTCGATCGAATTGGTGCCTCAACTTTGCTTAGATTTGGCTTAGCTTTAGTTTTTTGTTAAAACTGGGCAAAGACTTCACACGGAAGTGTATCTTCCATAAAAATTGCTTTGCGCTTTCTCAATCCTTTTGCGTGAAATGTCTCATTCATCATTATTCCATGCAATCATTTGCCACCAAGATTTGACACAACCTTGCAGGTCATGTATTTTTTGTCTCGCGAAGTTGTTGATTGATTTAGAATCTATGGAAACACCCACTCGTTTTCCGTCCTCAACATAATCACGATTGTTACATGTAATACTGCACTGCTTTCTTATGACTACGCGCTTCTGTAATGCATTTGGAAGTTGGAACGTATTGAGATATACGAATAAATAAAGTAACAAACAAATGTGGTCACTTGAGTGAGTGGGCCAACTTATGTAGGGTGCTGATCTGTTGTCATACCTGCATTTTCTCCAGATTTGTAAAAGCTACAGGAAAGAAAAGTAACCAATAACAGTTACTTCATTAAAAAGTGTAATTGCTTGCAGTCACCAATTACTGCCCCATTAAGGTAATTGAGGAACTACTAAAATGTAATTGATTACTTCTATGTTACTTTGCTCACAACTTTGATTAACGTTGCACATATGCAGTAAATAGAACTAGTCTGGTAGTTTCTGTACATCCTCGGTATCCCTTCACATATAGTTTATCTTAACTAACAATTGCTTTTCCAAATTTTACGTCTGTCATCTTTCCTCATTTTCTGGTGGAGATAACAGTAGCGACACTGAAACTTGCTCAACCTGTTCGCTGGAGAGAAGGACGAGGATGTAATTTACCAAAATGTTGCGCAAAAGTTTGTGGTTAGTCAGTGCCTGTTGCTTGTGTCTGGGTCCTCGATGAAGCATAGCACTTCATTGTCACTGTGGCTTGGAGAAAGTGTTCCCGATAGAGCCAATGAAAGGCCGAAAAAAAAAGAAATCTTTAAGTGATTTTCTGGCATCAACTTCTGAACTGGCAATTGCTATTGAGCCATATCAATGGCGGTACAATTTATCGGCCAACATCTGTTGGAGCGTTAAGGTGAGGAAGCATATACTGAGTACACAGGTTTGCCTGCTTCAACATGCGCATCCGCGAGGCTGTGGCGTGACACAACCGCGGGCGTTCTACTTTAGTTCCTGCCAAATTCATCTGCCCAAAGCTGCGCCACCTGTTGCAGCTTCTCGCTTCAGTGAAGTAACTGGTTATGCATAATTGGTTAATGAAAAAGAAAAGTAATATTTAACTACAAGACTGCCAGAAATGTAACTGATTACAAGTAATTATGTGTAATGGTTTACGTGAAAGTCTGACTTGCTGTTCTGTTTGACTTCTCCCCCCCCCCCCCAGACTCGTTCAACGTGAGCTCGCTACCGACGGTGGTGCAGGCGCCACCGCCTGTGGCGACCTCACCCTCTGAGGTGCCCTCGCTGATGTCGGCTGCGCCAGAGTCGACAGCATCCACGGGGCCACAGGTCGGTGAGGAAGCAAGCTCCGTGGCTCCTGCCCAAGCACCTCATCCACCCCCTGCCGCTGCCGCTGCTCCACCGGCACCTCGGCCACAGCTTTATGTGGCACAGGTGAGCAGCCCCGAGGTTGGAGAGCGCGCATTAACTGATCGTACTCACTGCAAGTTTAGCCCCTTTACAGTAATTTTAGAAACATTGTGGTTGTTCGGGTCTGGAACTGTTTTGTGCATTTTGGACGCTGCGCAAAAAAGAACACTCTTCCTGAGGCTTGTTGAACAGCCTACAGAAAAGTGCAATTATCTCACCTTATACATCACAATTCTTTTGAATATTTTCCCATGCGACAGGGGAACAGCTGAGGCTTGTGGGGAAAAAAGAAGGATAAAAACTTTGGTCAGAGCAACCATTGTAATTGCAGATTCCACCCTCGAAGGGTTGGTGGGCAGTCAACTAGTGCAGTGGGCAGCATTTGCCAGGCTGCCCACCGTGGGGAGAACCCTGATTATGAATAGGTGTAGCCTTGCAACTCTAACGGAGAAGGTCTTGTTGCAGCTCCCATGGGGTGCTGCACCTAGGGAAGCAGGGGCTCTGTCATTGCCACCTGTCTGGCCATTGGCAGGACCGTCGGTGCTGGAAGCGGCACCCTTGGCTCCAACGGGCCTGCTGCTCAACCCTCAGGCCGGTAGGTGGCCGCATTGCTCTTGAACTCAGTGTGCCGAGATTTTTTGTTTAATTTCTTTCACCGGAAAGGACTTGGTTGGCCTTGCAGCTTGTGTATTGTTTAAAGGCTCCTGTGCTAGTTCCCGAGAAGGACTAAGCCTCGTGCATACATGCAGCAGGGCCATGTAATGGTTTTTAAATAGTGCAGCATGTGCTGCTTGTACAGTTGAGAGGTTGCTTCATCATAATCTTTGGGGCAGAAAAAAAAAAAAATGCCGCGAGAACAGCCTGGAGTTAGAAGCCAGTTTGGTGCTTCCACCCTTTCCTTAACACTTTCCATGCCACGGACAAGCTGGGTTCGTCTCCGTAGTCCTGGTAACAATGGCCCATGATGAGCTTAGCTGGTCAACAGTGCCTTTTATTCTCTTGCAATTTTTATTTTTTCGTTGGTGGTGCATTTTATTTTCTTGTGTAGCGTATTTGCACGATTCTACTGCACCACCGACTGTAATGCGCATTTATATTACCGCCCAAATATCCAAGAAAATAACTTGTTGCCAATTATACCGCACACATCAAGCAACAAAACCTGAGTCGATGCATACCATGTTGAAACGATGTTATGGAACATACAAAGGCACACAGACAGGTGTACAGCTGAACCTTATTGGCTAGTCGCTATCGGAGTCCAACACCTCCTTTTTTCCATCCACCGACCGCAGAAAGTCATCTCCAGTTCTATTTATTGCATTAGAAATGCCATGCTTCTTCCACTGTCTGCGAGAGGGCATTCCATGCACCATGGACCCACCTTGCGATGTCCGAGCATCGCTTTCTTCAAACGACCCATTCAATGGCTGTGTGGCTAGCTACCTTGCTTGGAACTATTTTATTTTTTATTATATATTTAATGAATCGGTTTAGTTTTTGATTTCGAGTAGAATTACGAGTGTAATGTGCATGCAAACTTTTATGCATCTTTTATGCTAAAAAGGTGTGCATTAGAATTGCGCAGATACAGTACTTTTTTTAAGGTTCATTTTTGCAGTGAATCAGTTGAAATTAAGATAATAAACACATATTGTCTAGATTATTTTTCGTAAAGAATTCCACATTAAAAATATAGTGCAATTTCTGGTAGGATTTCAGGGTAATAGCACGGCACAGAAAGGATTATGTCATACTATGGCAAACTATTCATAGAAAGTAGCTGATGCAAAAAGAACGTGAACTATTTTGAGTAGCATGCCATTGTGTTTGTTTTCATCATCTTGCCACGCTATGTCCACACGCCATTGAATAAGGAGGTCAACATTGTACATGATGACACAGTTTTTAAGTGGTCTCTATCACTGTGTGGTAGATATTTATGCCTGGGCGGTTGTAATAATGTTGAAGCCGGAATTGCTTATGATTTATTACAAGAAAACACTGAGCAAATGACAGAAACATACATGATGAGATAGGCATGGCCTGATGTACAAGTTCAAATGATCAGATTTTGTGAATTCCTGAAGGCCAAATGATGAAGCAATTACTGTAGTGTCTACGGCAACCATACCTCACTTGGTTTTCCCTGAACCTGCTTACTGCTAGAGTTAAGCATGCTTGGAGCTTCTGTTTGGCTTAAAAGAATATTTTGTGGCACAGTTGCTGGCGTGCCGCTGATGTCGCCAGACATGGCAGGCGGGCTGGTCCAAGGGGTGCGGCCTCGAGGGGGCCCTACCCCCTTGGGCGGTGGCAGCCTGTTGCTGAGCCCCCTGGCCCCACCGCGGGGACCAGTCCCTTCCCATCCTCACCATCACCACCATCACCACCACCACCACCATCCACACCAACAGCAGCCGCCGCAGCAGCTGGTGTATTTGCCTTACGTACAACCGCCGACCAACATGGAAGCCCGCAAGCCTGGCCTTCTGGATACTCAGGTAGATGGGGCGCAGGGGCCCAATCTTTCATTGCTCGTTCTTGGGGACATCTTTCTGTGGAGCCGAAACCGAAGATTAAAGAAATTAGTCCCGTAAAAGCTTCCTAGATGGAGAAGGTTGTTGGGAATCTTCAGGTAAATCTGGGGTTGTGTGAATGGTAGTTTTTGAGACTGAATTGAATACGAATCAAAGATTTACTTTTCAAAGAAGTTTTAATAAAAACAGCCGTCTTTTTTTTTCATAATATAAAATGATGTTCATATCCTTGTATTCATAGTGTTGGTGAGTTTCTGTTATAGCATTAATCATCATAAATGAAGTGCTGGTTTGTTAGAAGCATGAATTTAGCACTTGGAAAAATTTAATCAGCTTGTTTCATATCCGGGATTCTTCAGAAAGTGGGAGTGATGATGATAGAAGGAAAGGTCTGGCTCTCGGAGCAAGGTATAGCGCTCTCCATTTCGTAGCTTCTTGTGTTTTATGTCTCCTATAGACCCCGGGATGAAATTTATCACACTTTTGCTCCAGCTGCATGTTTCATTGCGAACGCTTAATTATTTAAACTATTGAAAAGCTATTAGAAAAATATTAGTATCTACAATTACTGACGATTCGATTTGAAGACCGAATCTAATATGGCATTTTCGATTCATTATTATTCTAAATTTTTTAATCCCAACAGGTAGCACATTGTGGTTGGGACAAAGTAGCCTGACATCCAGCGCTGTAGCCCAGCGTCTAGAGCTGAAGTTCGTGGGGTCGATCTTGGCAGGGGGGGTCTCATTTTTCGATGGGGGTGCAAAGCAGAAACGTTCATGTACCGTGCAATGTGCCCATGTTAAGGAACCTCAGGTGGACGAAATTAACCCGAAGTACCTCACTACAGTGAAACCTCGTTAAACCGTAGTTGGCCGGAGCTCGGGAAAGTTACGTACTAAACGGTAGTACTGTTTAACCGAATAGCATGAGATCGCCCACTTACCTGTCGAAAACGGAACTCGGAGAGAGTGCGATGAAAGGGGAAAAAACATGCAGTATTTATTCACTTCGCACGAAAAAGCATTATTTTTGTTTGATGCCGCGGCGGCCTAGCACGCCGACGACAGCGGCCTCAAACTTACTGAAGCTGCGTGCCAGCTTTTCAGCCAGCCCCCTCTTCTCGGCAAACACTCGCATGGCAGATTCCTCGTTGGCGTTACGTATTCACTGTGCAGGTGCGCAGTAGTGCTGCAGAAGTCCCGGGGGCGCCTTTTTCATTACGGGTGCCGGAGTTTGGAATAATTTTCATTTGGAATAGTGTTACGTTATCGCGCCCCTATTGTCGTCGCGACGATTGCATTCATGAGGCTGACGCAACGCGCAGCTTATGCCACTGTCAGGCCTGAATCGCCCGTGCTATCGCTTTCCGTGTCATCCTCGTCACTGTCGCTAGTCGACACTTCGGCAACAACAGAGGCAACGATGGCGAAAAGTCGAACCTCGTAGCCGACATATCTTCGCGGTTGCAGCAGCGCTGCCGAGCAACTTCTTCGCATTCCAAATGCCTCACACTGTAGTCAACAGCAGATCCCCGTTGCTTGTCAGCGCCGACTTCTTCGTGTCACGTTCGATAGCACGGACGATGCCTAATTTTTCTTCTATGCTGAGCACCCGGCGTCTTTTTTATCCAAGCTTCGGAACGACGCGAGTCCTCGCTTGCACGACGCCATAACGCTCTCTGGCACCGCGTCGAAACGATGTTGATGTTGCTGTGGCTTCACGCGCAAACGCACAGGGCGCTTGGAGGCCGTTGTTCCGATCTCTGAGGCGTGTTGTTCTGCCGGGCCGCCCGATGGAGACGGCGCAGCGCCGTGTTTGCGCGACGAAAAGTTCAAACGCTACGTTTTAACCGATGCGTACGCAGTAAGCTGGTACGGTTTATGCGGATACGAAACACATTATGTTCAATGGCCGCTGAGTCGGGGATTTGATTTTACTACTATTAAAACGAAACTACTGTTTAAGCGGGTACGGTTTAACGAGGTTTTACTGTACGATGTGCCTCATAATCAGATGGTTGTTTTAGCACCTAAAATTCCAGAATTTTATTTTAATTTTTACAGTAGCTCAGCACAGCGCAAACAGTGAGGTATGCTTGCTTCTCTTGCTGCCTTACCTCACGGACCGCTGCATTGGCTTTGGCTGCCGCAGGAGCCACCAGGATGTGAGACAGTGGCAGGCCAGCTGAGTTCGCTCACCTTGGTTGGGGCCGAGTCTGCTGAGGGTGCTGGCGGAACAATGCACCATCAAGGGGGCTTTCTGCTTCAGGCACCCCTTCAGCCGGGCTTCCTAGCACTGCATGGGCATCCGCCACCCACCACGCAGCAACAGCAGCAGCAACAGCAGCAACAACAGCAACAACAGCAACAGCAGCAGCAGCAGCAGCATCACCAACAGCAGCAGCAACATCAGCAGCAGCATCAGCATCAGCAGCAGCATGGAGCATCTACAGTCTCTGTCCAGGTACCTCCTATGCTGTCCACTAGTAAGGACAGGGTGCTTTGATCGTGACAGTTCGCTACAGAACATTAACACATTCGCTGACATATACAGTCGAAACCTGCTATAACGAAGTCGACAGAAAAATTAGCTTTTGTAGGAATTTCATTATCGCAAGAATGAGACAAAAGAAATGGCCTGCTAAACAAAAATTTATTTCCAAAAGTTTGTAAACTTACTTTGCCCAGCTTTGCCTTGCAGCAGCTTGACAGCTCTTCCTCCACACTGCAAAAACGTGGTCCATTGCCATGTTGTCGTCATGCTCGCCAAAAAATGAACAAATTGTGTCGAAGGTGTGAGGGGACGTGGGTTCTAAAATGGTTTTCTTTATTTTTGGTTCAATCTGAACTAAACTTCACTGTTTCAATCAGTTTTTTGTGCTGATTTCAAATCTATAACTAGTTTTTCGATAGCTACTCTTGACTTTAGCCCTTTGTTCACTATAATTCCTGGGTGTACCACCCTTGTTCAGTACTGCGCAGACGTTTCAGCAATGCACAGGGAATAGTGCACCTGTGAGATGCAAGCTCCGTCCAATGAATGCTAAGAAGCAGAAAATCGCTGTATACACGACCTCCTAGAGCAGGTTCTTAAAAGGTGACACAGCAGCCCTTGGAGTAGCGCCCTAGTGCTCCTCGCGATGAATTTTAGAGGCTACCAGCTTGCTGTGGACCACCGACCGTTGAATGCACGAACCAAGGTACCTGCCTACCTAATACCTCGAACAGGCTAGACTGGCTGCTAGCACAACTTGGCCGAGTTCACTGGTTCTCAAGCTTCGATCTCTCCCAAGAGTCTTTCCTGATTTCTGTTTGCTATGCCGACATTATGAAAACTGCCTTCATCTGCCATCAGGGTACGTTAGAATTCGTCAGGATGCCCTTCAAGGTGGCAGGTGGCCTGGCAACTTTTCATACCTTGATGGACCGTGTGCTACAGGAGATTGATCACCACTTCGCTATGACATCTTTAGATATGTTCTAGTCTACTCGGAGACCCTCGAGTGTCACATTGAGCAGATAAGGGAAGTACTGCAACGTGCTGGTCTTACGATTAACCGAGACAAAATACAGGTGTGCCATCATTCCCTTAAGTTCTTGGGCTACATCTCAACTGGGCAGGGCAGACCAGGTGAAGAAAAGGTGTGTGCAGTGCTAGATTATTTAAGACCCAGCACATTTAAGCAGTTGCAAGCCTTCCTGGGGCTTGCTTACTATTATAGGAACTTCATCCCATGCTTCTCATTGACAGCACATTCACTTCGGGATCTTTTGAAGAAGAATGAGCCATGGGAGTGGGCAGAGAGTCAAGAGCAGGCTTTTGCTGCACTCAAGCAATCCTTAGCTCAGCCCTGATGCACTGTGGCCTGTTTCTTTCATTAGCAGGGTTCTTACAGAGGCTGAAAGCCATTATATTGTCCAGGTGTGGGAGTGCCTTGCAGTAGTGTGGGCAGTGGACAAGCCTACCTTGAATTTGCCGAGCTTGCAATTCACTGTGACCACTCTTCCCTTGTCATGGATGTTCACCGACCAAGCTTTGCCTAGGGTCAAGCATTGGGTCCTACGACTGCAGGGCGTGCCAAATCAAGCACAGATGGGGACAGGCAAAGATACCCACTGATGCCTTGAGCAGAGCCCCTTGCCAGTGTGAAGACCGCCCAAGTGACTGTCTGTATGGGACGCTGTTCCCCATTGCTGCTCCAGAACCTGAAGTGGAAATTACACTTGAGCAAGTATCAGTAGCCTTAGAAGAGAATGCCACACTCTAGGTGACACAGGATGGCTCATCGGAAGAACAGGCTTGTGACGGCCATCTCTCAGAACTGAAGACTGTGGTCCAAGGGACTAGGGTCCTAAGCTTGGATCCTGATCACCGCCTTTTTCGCGATCTCGCAGAGACAACAGAACTGGAGCCAAGCGAACTGCTTGTTCGGCAAAGAGGCAACAAGAAGGTACCATTGCTACCTGGTCATCTCTGACACCTGGCAACTGAAGGTGGCACACAACCAATCCACTGCAGGCCATGCCGGATTTTTCAAAACCATGAGAGCATTGTTTGTCTGGCTTGGCATGCGGGCTGACATGTTAAAGTATGTGCAGTGCCATGCTGTCTGTCAACACACAAAAAGCTCGACGCCAGAAGCCTGAGGCACTTATGAATAGTCCAGTGGGCCACAGCTCCAATTGAAGAGCTTAGTGTTGATATTATCGAGCCCTTGCCGTCTACACCTCATGGCCGCAAGTACAGTTGATAAGTTTTTAAAGGGACTGGGGAAATAAAACCTATCAGCTGGGAAAACGTAACCGTGAGGAAGGGCATAAATCACCGCAGCACAATGTCAAACAGTGAGAGTGGCTGCCAGTGCAGTTATTAGATGTCTCGGTGCTCATACCATGACCAGGAATGGCAGATGCGTGTGTGTATTGGCCTCGAGCTCCACCACTGGAAAAGCTGGCGCCACCGTCGGCGTGACGTGCTAGGAGGGATCACGTGGACATAGCGGACGCGTCGGCTGCTTCGGGAGCGCCGAAGCGAGCTGAAAACGAGTTTAAATTCCCTAGTACGCTGCGGTCCTCATTTAGTGGCGAGATATTCCCGCTTCGAGTGTCTCCTTTACAACGCTGGAAAGCACTACAGTAGGTAGTGGCTGCCTTTGAAGGCGCGCAACATGGTAGGCATACTGCTCGGTGCCGCAGCGCCGGACGTACGCAACGGAGCCCGGTGTCAGCCTTATTCACACGTAGCCGCTGGACAAGAAGCTGCGTGAAGCTTGGCTAGCGAAACATAAAACCGGCAAATAGTAATCTGCTACAACTCGGGTATGCAGCAAGCACAGACGCGAGGAAGATTTCTGCTACGGCGCCAGGTCTGCAATGTTCAGAAAACGCGCACTGAGATGCTCGCCCGAATCCGCTGCCCAACTAATGTCATGACGGTTTGGTCTGTGAGCTTGTCGATGCTATAGATACTGACAAGTTCACTGGAGTGGAAAGGGAGCGGTAAGGAGCACATTAAAAAAGCATGGCATATGGTCATGTTTGTGTTTGGAATTCTGTGCACTGGATTACAAAAAAGAAGCAGCGGGAAATCGCACGCTGAAAACACCAATAAACATACAGTGCGACTCAACTCGAGAAATAATATTGAAGCGTCCAAGAATTTAGAAGAAAAAAAAAGATTGAATCATCATGACGGCACATCACGTTGAAGTCTCTACAATGAAATTATTTTTGAGCAGCTCTGATAGCGCCCACGCAACAATGGTTGCTTGTATACTGTCAAATGCTCATATTCTGCGGCCTAAAGCTCATGGCACGGTGCGAAAGCGCGCACGTGGCGAAAGCGAAACAGTGCGCGGACAAGCATGCAGACGCGCAGTCGGTCGCTGCGAATCTGTGCGACTGCTGCATTGAGGCTTCATTCCATTACGCTACATTTAGTTATTCAAACACTATAAGAACATATTTCACATAGTTTGTTCTCAGCGTTTACCCACCTTTCACGTAAGAAAGCCGGTTCGGAAGTCTCCATCGCGGCGACCGCGCGCAGTGGCGTTCACTAGTACGTATTCGGTAAAGAGATAGCGTCTGTAAACGAGTCTGTGATTTCAGTTTTGCCAAGATTATTATTTAGACAGTAAAAAACTTCTCTCGTTTCGAAAGTACTTACAGAAATGTCCAGGAGAGCTCGCGCATGGTGTTTTCAGTGAGCGCTGACATCAAAACCTATGAGGAGCGCGCCACGTGATCCCTCATACTACGCCAGCGAGGTGCTTCCGATAGATGGCGACTCCGTAACTCCTCGCCGCCAATAATTAAGAGGCACCAAAGCTGACTAAAAAGAACCGGCAATTGGGAAATGCAAATAAACCCTTGCAGGCCTCAAAGTAAATGTAGCCCTGCACTTGGCAGAATTGGCCCAGTGTGTGTGGCTCTCGGTAGGTTTTAGTCGATGCACACGGGTTCAGATGCTTCGCCAACTGCTCTGTGCATGCTTTCTTCCATTGTTTGTGTTGTGCCTGACTTCTGCAACATTGTTCATTTATTGCAAATGTTGATCGTTTGTTGCAACAAATTCATAGCTTGCGTCAACAAATTGGTTGCTTGTTGCAATGAATCGGTAGCTTGTTGCAACATGCGAGAGTCAATTTCTCTCTGTGCCGTTATATTAACGCGATAGCGTTAAGGAGCTCGTGTTGCAGAAAAGCCGGTGTCGTCGGCGTTGGCCGTGAGCGATAAATCCCAGAACGCACTTCATAAATAAAAAACAACTTGCAAGATGGGCTGGGTGGGAATCGAACCAGGGTCTCCGGAGTGTGAGACGGAGACGCTAGCCACGAGTTCGATGGTTCAAAGTAGGACAAAAGCGCCTCTTGTGAATGTGGTGTTGCCTTAGAAACGTACCGTAGATAGTTATGCTGCGGTGTATATCGGTAATTATGAGCATGTAAATTACAGAAGTCGCAGTTACACGAGTAGCGGAGTACGTTTCCGCTACATTTCTTCTGCGCTCTGTGCACACGCAGAGCCATCTTGCGGCAAACACAGAAGACCCCCTCCTGGCAATGTACGGAGCTTCCCCGACAGGTGGCGCGCGACTCGGCTCTTCTTTCCGCTCACAGCGCGACTCCTAGGTGCAGGGTTTGATGTGGGACGCCTCTGACGTGATCACTGCGCCGTAGTGCATATGGTGGGAAAGCGTTTCCTGCGATATGTGCCGTGCTGCTGGCGAGGAACCGTGCGTCAGCGTAGTGCTCCCAAGCGAGATAGAGGACGATCCTATAGAGGCGTCAGCCCCATGATCGCGCCCGCCTTCATGGTGCGTCGCGGCCCGGCTGGCCGTGCCGATTACGACGTTTGGCTCGCGTAGATCGTTTCTCCCTCCGAGACACCGAGTTCTTTGGTTCATTCCGCTTGATCAGGTGCACGTTTCGTCATTGTGTGACTCAAGAGCATGCCGAGCGAATGAGTGGGCGGTGCGAATGGGGTGCGATAACGCTATCGAATTCCACTCTTGAAGGTGAAGCTTAAGCGTCCTCCAATTTTTTACGTGGTGGGCACTTTCAAATGCAATGTAAGATGCGGGAACATTACAGAATGGTGCTATATCAAATAGGAACATAATACATAGGAGTCATTGGGATTTAGGAAGGGACCACGAAAACACTATGTAGCAGCCCGGAAAATGCACCAGCGAGGAATGTATCAACAGGATTCCACTGTACTTGCTAATTCTCGACAAATTCACCAAGTGTTCAGAGCTCTTCCCTCTGCGAGTGGCAGCAAATACGAAAACTACAGGTGCGTGAATATACGAAAATTTCGAATTTTCATTTAGATACGAATATTCGAATCAAATCAAATATATTCCAGCTGCGCACGAGCTGGCACGGTTCTTAGCAGTTGTTTTTATCTAATCTAAGAATATTGGGGCGATTTTGTGCTGAATGTTGCAGAAATTTCATGCTGCTGGCGAAATTTTACCTGTAAAACATGCTTAGCCACTGGAGGTCCAGGCTTTGCAGGAAAGCCAGCCTCTCATTAGCAAGGGGCATGGGTTGGCAAACTGCGAGGGTGCACTCTTTTGCAGCTTCCACCCCCCAATCCTGAGCTTACTGTTTGACAGCAAATGCGATGAGTGATGTCTGGTACGGGGTCAAATGCCTCTGAGTTTGCGGGAAATTGGTGCGGTACAATAATGCACAGGTTGGCGAGAACCAACAACTAGCAGAAATTATTCAATTTTCCAAAGCTAACATCAGCCAAATACACAATCTTTTAGTATAACGGCTTACTAGTTAAATTTTCTTTACCAGTGACAATGTAATTGCAGTGTTCCAATGTGTTAAAATAAACCAACTTGCTAATAAATGCATGTGCATATTATTATTTGATATTTGATGCTAAGTATTCATATTCGGTTCGTATTCGAAAATGTTGATATTCGCATTCGCACACCCCTAACAAAAACCTTAGTCTACCATACTGACCGGTGGGACCAATGGTCAAGCACCAAAATGGCACAATTAAGCAGTGCCGTTACAAGGACTGTGAACCACAAGGTCTCCAACCACAGGGGCTCTGGCCAGCACATACTTGAGATCGCCCTTGCCATGCATATTACAGAGAGCGTAGTCACTGGATATACTCCAGCCTTGCTGTGTTACGGCCGTGAGCTCCGCACCCCATGGGAACCCGCAGGTGACGAGGAAGATACAGAGCATCTGGCAGCGTCACATCATGTCTTTGCAGCAGAACATGTCTTTGCAGCAGAACTCCAGAACTCCAGCAGAACTCCAGAACTAAAAAAACAAAACAAAACAAAAAATACACACGAGGACACGAGAAGTAATCGAAGACGCAGTGCTAGTTATGTAGTACCACCTAGCCCACCAATCTGTTCTCTTGAACACATTATGTATTCCTTAATCATACACGCATGCACCGGTAATCTCCTGTCACAATAGGAGTACCGATATGCCTAATAAGTGTACTGGCAAGCCTTCAGGGCTTTTTCGGATGTGCCTGTGGAGATTTAAACCCATAAGGGCAATAAAAGAGACGCAATCTTATTTTTTGAACTGCCCGAGTTTTTGGACTTTCTTGCGGCCCCTAGGGAGTTAGAAAAATCGGACGTTGACTGTACAACTGACCAAGAGGATGCTTCAAATGGTCCGTCAGGTGAACGCACGGTGAAAGGAGGACGAGATCACAAAAGGACCTATGCATTGAGGAATGAATGGGAAAGGAAGCATGCCATCACTTCTCTCAAGGACCTTGAGCACAAAAAACAAAGTGGTGGCTGACGCTGAGATGCATGGGACCATCATCCAAATCAAAAAGCAGTGAAACGCAACACTGAGGCGTTGTGCACGGGCTGACAGTATGTCAGGATAGTTGAGGTTGACTTGCCAGCTGCTGAGAGAGAATCTCACTTGTTACAAGTTTGGGCCTCATACTAATGAGCTTGCTATAAGTTGATAGAAATAGCTCATATTTGAAAATATTTGCTTCTATATGCATTTCCTTTTTATTCGTATTTGAGAATGCTCGACTCAATTTGCAATGAGTTTTACCATTTTTTTCGAAGATATGTTATTTACTGTGCATTTTACTAATGCCTGCCTTCTGTTTTCTTTTGTATCAAAATAAATTCTGCTCCTTACTATTCAAACTGTATTAAGTCATTCTTTTTTAACATGCTTGCTAGAGAGAGACAGCATTGAGTGATATGGTGTCAGCCCATCTTTACATAAAACAAATTTCTGGGTCACTCAGGGAATTTTTCAATGACACTTGGGGAAAACCTGGAAAACTCTGGTGAATTTGAAAATGTCAACTTGGTAGACACCCTGAAAGGGCTGTGTCAACCACAAACAGCTTGATCTTTGGCTGGAATGTTGCTTAGTGCAGTGACAGTCACAGATCCAGGTATTTGTATGGAAAAGAATTTGGTTGTAAACAGGTTGTTTGACTTTTGTTGTACGTTAAGGAATGACACAAATACAGACACTGCTTATTCTAGTGAACCAAAAGTTTGCGTGGGCGACTCCCGGAAACGTAGCAAACGGCATATTTTGTCCTTGCCTTTGAACTGTCCTCCACTGTGGCTCAGTGGCATTGGCATTGCACTGCTGAGCACAAGGTCGTTGGGTTCGATTCCTGGCTGTGGTGGTCGGGGAAATGGAAAAATGCTCTTTGGGTGTTGCGTGCAAGTGTAAAAGATTGCCAGGTGGTCAAAATTAGTGTGGAGCCCTCGCTACAGCATCTCTCATTAGGTATTTTGCATTTAGAGATGTTAACCACCCCACAATTGAATTGAAATTGCCCCATTAAAAGCTTTGATTAGGCTGTTTAATGACATGCGCTGCTTTTCTCTGCCCAGGGTCCCATTTATTATGTACAGCCGGCACCCCTGACAACGTGTGGGCGCAACTATGTTACCTCGGTGCCTGAAGCTCATGCAAATTCACAGGGTAAGTACAAATATTTACTTCTAATGTCAAACTTTCGGCTCCCTTCCCTAGTCTACATTACTGCATTTGCTGAATCCTAGTGCTCATTTTTTCAAGAAATTGACTAAAGTTGATCTGAGGGCTAAATCTGAATGCACAAGGTCGTGGAGTTGCCTTATTCTTGAGTTTCTTTTTTTTCTTTGATTTGTTGTCAGCGTCAAAGACTGTCATTCATGCTACAACAGAAGTTCCTTAACAAGGTGCTCACATTGCACCATATTACATGCTTCATCATGACTTCACTTCTGTGCGCATCTTCACATGTGTCGAAATCGCAAGTCTTCAGAAGCAAGCAGGTGTATAGTTAGGTTCGTCACAAGTTGCCACTGATTATGCTACCTTCAGAAAACGCATCTTGGGCAGCTTCTGTACAACAGTGCAGCAGCGGGTATTTATGACACACATTGTGGGAAACACAAGGCCACCTCGGTCGAGTTCTTTTTTAAGTTCATGGTGCTGCTCTGTTACAGAAACAAGAACCTGCTTGTCCAGTGTCAGCAATGTCCTGGATTTGATACTGTTCAGTCATATTAAAGTTGTGTAGATTGCATAGCCAGCAACGTAAACAAGAACAGAAATAATTTTTTTAAGTTATGACATTGTTTCAGCAGTAATTCCATTGCTGTACAATCAAAACCCACGATAACAAAATCCTGCAACTACGCAATTCTCGCGACGGCAAAACATTTTCGTATCCCCAGCGAACGCCCATAATTCAATGCATTTTGTACCTCTTGGCAACGAAATGTTCCTGTACTGCAATCCCGCATCAGTGAAATTTGCACCACGTAACTCCGCATATTACCTACTCGCGTAAGGCTAGCATGCTCCAATATGTGCTCAAATGCGATCATTTTGCATTAAAATTACGTAAAATACCACAACATTACACTTGTGTGGGCGCCACCATTTTTTTTCACAAAAACAACCAAGCGCCGGAAGCGGTCAGTGCGCTGGAAACACATTATGGCCGCCAGCTTGTTTGTTGATCGCCCGTTTGAAACGGCACACATGTTACTACCGACATGTGACGACGGTTTTTGCACGCCTACTATAGGCGAGATCGTAGATCTTTCGAAACGCACATTCAGTTTGCATTCCCCGCGGCTGACGATTTGGCGAGGCTTAGGCCAATCGCACGAGACGAAACTGAATGCAAGCTGAACGTGTGTTTTGAAGAACAATCACCGATCATGGCATTGCACTACGTAATGGGCACCTCAGTGAGAAAAATGCAGTAAAAGCAAGGAAATGCACATCCAACCGACATGGAATAGTTTATGGCGCTTCAGGTGGTGGTCGTAGAGTATGGAGTGTCATGCATCGGGTGATGATTGAGTAATCGTCCGGCATTACGCGTCCCTTGCTTTAAGAACGCTGGCTTTGGTGCCACCCGACAGGCATCGCGCGCGGATTCGGCGCCGGTCATATATTTGCGCGAAAAGGCCGTTATCTTGATCGTTTGCCTGTGGGTACATGAGATACAAACACTTTCCCGCTCGGCCCTGGACGCTTCGGCGCCTATGCGCAACAGCGTGCGCTGGAGAAACGCTGCTGCATGTGCTGTTGCTCTGCATCTGGTGCCGAGTTGCGCAAGATCTCGCAGAAGTGATTGCATTTCCGAAAGCAATTGACCGAGAATACTGCGCTATGGCAGTGCTGCCACTGCTGCTCGACCCATGCGGCACACTTTGTACTGTTGGCTATGCGGTTCTATATCCTGGAGCAAAGCTTGCAAAGTAGGCTAACGGAATTTTGACAGTAAAGTTTTGTTCTGCGATGCATTACCTATCTGTATTGTTTCTTTTTGCAACAACGAAATTATCACGAAAGCGAAATTTTTCGCGTTCCCCGACGATTTTGTTATTGCGAGGTTCAACTGTGGATACTATAATTGGGGCACTCCAGAAACCGACTGCACATTATTTGCATAAGGGTGGATGTGCGCCAAGAGCACTGTAACTGTGTCCAGTGGTGTCGTATACATACAATGCCTTGGGAAGATGTCGCTAAGAATTGAAGCTCGCAAAATTAAAAGAAATGTTAGAAATTCTGTAAATTAAGCAATAAATTGTTAATTGGTGTGTTAAATATTTACCGAGCTCTTTTTCTACACATTTCTCAAATATACATTTAGCCGCTTTTCTTCACTGCAAATTGCAAAAGAAAATTACAGCTGATTACAACTTACCCTGGAGTGCTCTACGACGATAAGTTTAGCTTGTGGGATGGCTCTAATTCACAGGTCCTCCTCCTGAGGAAACTTGACATGTGAACCTTTGCTCCCACCGCATAGTTACCATGGCAATTCGGCACACAGTTTTTGTGTGGCATTTCCACAGCAACCTTTCACCATGCCATGCCGTGCCTACAGGCTCGCACAAACAAGCACACACACAAGACACGCTGCAGTCAAGACTTTTGTTGCACGAGCAGCACAGATTACTAGCACAAAATACATTATCCTGAAATGCAGTACAGCAAGCAGAATGTGACCCCGTGCACACGTCTTGATATGTACCAGCAGTACTCGTACGGTGTGGCCTAGTGATGACGTTGCCTCGGATTGCTCAGGGCCTTCTCCTAGTCTAGATGGCGTTGTCACAGCTGGCAGACCACCAGGGGAGAGGAGGTAACTGCGCCTGGCAGCTTGCCTGTTGCGTTTCAAGGGTTGAGACATGTCTTCTGAAGGTGCGTGTCTTTGAGTGCATTTATAACATGGATGGGAGCACTGTAAACGAGCAGTGTGGAAAGTCATGCTGAGAAATGTTGCCGAAAAAGGTCGAGGCGATACAGTGGTGACTACAGGCCAAATCAGAAGAAGCCTGTGAGGCTCGTTTGGCTGCACCAACTGTAATGAAGCGCTGAAAGCATGCTGCGGAGTGGGGAGAACAAACGAAGTGTAAAGTGACATGCGTTAAGGGGGGATGCGGCATTTGCATCGCGAAAAATGGCAAAAAAATCGCATTTTTGCAAATCACATTTTCAGTTTCTATTACCCTTTTTCTATCTGATTCCGAAATATCACTGTAAACGACGTAGAAGTTCTCTAAAAAAATTGTTTTATCAGCGAAGGTGGCGAAAAATTTTGCGGAAATCAAAAAAGCATTTTTCAAGCCACTATATCTCCGGAATGGCGCAATCGAGTGCCGCCATCTTGGTCTCGTTGGAAAACGAATTTCTCCATCTTCAAATTCGCCCTTCCGTACAGATACAAGCACACAAAAAGCAAATGATTGAAGGTCGTGCCGGAGTCTGCGATTGGCCGTGCCCGCCACGTGACTCCAGCACGGTTCGCCATTGGTCTGGCGCTCGCGTTGTCTGCTCGGCCCTTTGTACCTGGCAAGTCTGGAAGTCTCCACTCACCGTAATCTCTATGTGTCGAAACAGGTGCTACGTGGACATCACAGCATCTTGGCCAATTCCTACGTTTGTGGACGTCTCAGACCCGCAGCTAAGCATACCGAGCATCGATGACACGGTCATCGCGACCAAGATTCATGCGCGGAATCCGGACACGTGGCAATGCCTTTCAGCACTTGGTGTTTCGGAATTTGTGACCAAGCACATTGCGGAGGCAATTCTCAGACTCGCGGCTAAGCATTTCGCGCATAGGAGTCTCCAACTCGGCAATTAAGCACATCGCGCGTGGACATCTCGGACCCTTGCCTAAGCATTTTGTACATCGGTGCCTCCGACTGCGCGACTCCTCGAGTCCGCGTCTAGGCATTTCGTGCTTCGGCACCTCGGACTGTGTGACTCAGCACATCAAGTGTTGACTCATCAAGCCTGCGATTAGGCATTTCGTGCATTGGCACCTCGGACTGCGCAACTAAGCACATAGAATGTCGACTCCTCGAGCCCGTGGGTACTAATTTTGCGTGTCGGCACCTTGGACTGCGCGGCTAGGTATTTCGTACTTCGGCACTTCGGACTGCGCAAATAAAAGGGCAGAGACCAAAAAAATCACACTGTAAGCAAAGACAGCAAAAACTACAATACTGGTGCATTTTGAGAGATGTGAACTGCTCCAAAAACTTTTAGAGACGTTTTCTCAAAACTGTTTTTTGGGCATTCTGCATTGTCTGTGGAAAGGGTAGCATGGGAATGCCTGGACCAATTTTGGTCCTGTTTATTTTTATGTATTCCCTGAAGTGTGCTTGAGGGTATGACAGTCTTCAGTACCTTGCTGAGGGCTTAGTTCTTTTTCTGCATGCTAATTTGTGAATGACAAGTTCTAGTACAATTAGTGAAAGTGAACATGACGTTCTGTGTAAAAAAAAATAAAGCAGTTAAAAGAGTTTTGAAACTGTTGTACCCTGTAGTGCTCTTTTGAGCAAAGATTTTTAAAACTACAGGCAGCTCCCTGGCATGTTTCCTTACAGTGCGAGGTTTTCCACAAGTGGAACACACTTAACATATTGTAACTTGAAAACTAGTCAAGGTACCGTAATGACACTGCATATTTCTTTAAGACACCTTCGAGTATGGCTGCCAAATTTCATTGCTCTAGGTCAAAGAACAAAAGAGTTAGCTCTGATGTCCACCTGCCCCCTTAAGCTTCGTTAAGGAGTCGTGTGGCATTCTTCAGGTGTCTTGTTGGTCACTTAAGGCTTGCGAAGGATTAGTCCTAATGCATTTTCGTCAGAACTACCAATTGATCGACCATTAGTTCTTTACTTCCATGCGTGATGCATTATTGCTGGTGCAGCAGCAAAAGAAAATTGGGGAAGGTGCCACTACTAAAGCATTTTTGTTGAACCACGCCTACGTGATAATGGACACCAGGGTTTCTAACTCTGTCTCATAATTGTTAATGCTAAATGAAGCTTTGAGTAGGGCTCTCTAGAGCTTTCAAGGTCTAATTGTTTATTTGAGGTGAAACACCCAAAAGCACCATAATTCTGGTGTTAAAAATGGAAGCCATCAGCACTGTAGCAGCCTCACTCCGCACCACCATTCTGTGGCCTCAAGAAATGAAGATTTCTGGGAAACTGTTGCCATATAATAGCGTCGGATTCACGTCAAAATGATGGAACGACTGCCGCTCGTCTGTGGTACTTGACAGACGAAAGGAAATTCCTTGACAAGTCAAACTTGTAATTTACACATTTTGGAGGAAATGCCCTGACAAGTGGGACTCGTCAATGGCATAGAAAGGATTAATGGAGCACAAACTTTGCAAAAGCCCTTAAAAAAATTTTCCGTCGCACTGGCACTCTAAGAAACAAAAAAGCCAATTTCATCATTGCAATTTTTTTTTTTCGGACTGCCCAATTTTTTTAACATTTTCGTGGCGTTGTGCTTGTCCAAAACCGGTTGTGACTAAATATGTTCAGTCAACTGCCAGTGGCTGTGTTAGTTTGCATACCAGTTTGAGCGCAGATTGAGGTCCCAGTGAATAGCCATAAGCCTGCCTTATGTAAAACCTGCACGCAGTAAAAAATCGGAAAAAAAAAAGTGTGGCCCTTACATGAGTAAATTTGGCATTTGATTCGTTATTAGACTGGTTTCAGATATATACGCACCTTTAGAAAAGAACCATATTTTCATGAAGGCTCCTAGCAATGGTTCTCATAGTGCAATCGTAATTTGGTTTGTGGCTTTGATTCTGACTGCCGTGTTCTCTTTCCGCTTGCAGTGGGCCTAGCTGCGGCCAGTCCCCAGGCAGGTGCTCTGGTTGCTGGCAGCCCAGTCGGGGGGGGATCGTACCCTGTGTGGGGCTACTACGCACCTCCCATGGCTGCGGCCGGCCTGAGCAATGGTGCGGCTGAGCCAGGGCCTCCTTCCCACACGGCCTTTCTGGGGACCTTTGCAGCACCCTTGATGGGGCAAGGCGAGCCCTACCACCACCACCAGCACCAACAACAACATATGCCACCGCAGGCTGCTGCACCTCCTCACCACCAGCACCAGCAGCTGGTGCCCATGTACCTGGTAGCCACCAGCCCACCTGCTGCCCCACCCCACCAGCAGCCACCTCCACCTGCCAGGTACAGGGGCCTGTAAGCACAATGCAGCCATTGGTGGGCCGTCACCATTTTTTCCCCCCTTTTTGCAAGAGTAGATGCCCACAACATAGCACACTGCTAGTGTGAAGATTGGTCAATCATGCTACTGTGCGCCTGGAGTACAATTGAACCTCAGTATAACACTAGCACTAACATGCTTAACACTAGGACTAGCTTAACATGCTGTTAAGATTGTGTTGAGAGCAAAGGTTCCAAGTGGGCTATGCTACTGCTAGCAGCCGCTGTCGCATGGCGTGATGCATACAGTTGTGTGGTCATCACCACCACCATCAGTCTTACGCATACGCATGTATATATTTAGCAATGTTAGACACAGTCACTATGAAGCCAGCAGAAAATTAAGCCAGGGAAAGTATAGGGGAAGTCAACTCTGGTCTTCAATTAAGCGGGCAGGCTACACTTGAAAGGCAACTTCTTAAATTTTTGGGCAGATCTGAACGAAATTTTTGCACCTTGTGTACTTTAATGTGCAGATTATAAAAATGTAATTAACAGTTTCATAGAATAAGAAGTTTACTATATACTCTAAAAGCATTCTATTAGCTGGGTCCTTTGCTTGGAGAAAAATTAGCATCTAAACAGAAAATCCAAACCCAGTGGTTTGAGTGTAAAGATTATCTAGAATGTTCAGGGAGTGTCATAAAGTATGAATGTTCTAGGCCAATTCGAACAAGATGTTAGAGCTCATTAATGTTGCTAGAAAAAAATGCCATCTTGTCAAACATGTGACCCATTTCAAAAAAAGTTTTTGAGAATAGTACTGCCTTGAAAATGGCCATATTGCTTCCTGCATACCTTTTTTTTCTTCCAAAAAAAAGAAAAGAGCCGATGGCTGAAATAAGACAGAAGTTCAGAAGTTATTTTACCTTCAAAATTGGAAGCTCGTCAAAGTTGTTGTTTTTAGAAATCAAGGAAAAACATTCTGCAACCCCTTTATTCAGAACATAACCATAAAATCTCGGGGAAATGCACCCAGAAAATAATCTGGATGCATTCCATTCTTATACGTCATCTTGACCAGCTTCCTCACACTCAAGGAGGCTTCTTACTGGAGCCAGCACTTCGATGGAGCTTTTCCTCCTTTGCTCTCTGAGATGCACTGACAACAATAATTACTATGGAACCCCGATTATACGACTTTCTCGGGACCGTGAGAAAGCATAGTAAAATGCAGGCGTAGTAAAATCCAAACATAAATTATGCCTATAGAAATACTACTTATTTCGCATAACGGATTTATGAGGAACTTCAATGCAAACTACTAAAATACTCTTCAGGGCTTGGAAACCCAAATTACCAAAAAAGTAAATGCAATAAGAATTAATGCTGCAGCACAGGTACCAATCATGCTTTATTCAAACAAACCTTTACGGCACTCTACTACCCACTGCTGCAATTCCCTCCAGCTGGTGCAAACTTAAAAAAAAGTTGTTTCTTTTGGACCTTGTTTGATCCGTGAACCAAAAAAAATCATGGGGTTTTATGTGCCAAAATCACTTTCTGATTATGAGGCACGCTGTAGTAGAGATCTTCCGCATTTCGCCCCCATTGAAATGCGGCCGCCGTGGCCGGGAGTCGATCCCGCGACCTCGTGCTCAGCAGCCTAACACCATAGCCACTCAGCAACCACGGCGGGTGATCCGTGAACCAAGAGCTTTTGCTCGAGTTGGGCAACGTCCAAAGGGAGGCCCTCTGCGACGTCGCGTGAACAGATGAAGTTCCGGATGCCGTCTATGTGCCGAAGCGCCTCGGCGAACGTGGTAGGCACAGGCACAGCATCTGTGGCATCATCGTTGTCCTCGTCCGATGTCGCAGCGGTGTCGGCACTAGGCAAAGCCTCCTTGATGGCGTCATCCAGCGACACCTCGCCGCAGATTGCGACATTGTTGTCGGCCTCCGTGCACTCGGCGAAAGTCCTGGTGAGGTTTAAACTCTTGAAATCGTCGTTGGCAAAGCCTGCATCAGCCTTGAGCGGCATCGAGGTTGTTGCGTCCCCAGCAGAGGGGACAGTCTCTCGCTTAAAGGCACAGTGCTTGAACGAGTTAGCGATTGTGCTTTGCGACACTACGTTCCACGAACTGGCAATAAAATGAATGGCGTCGAGCACAGTGATCTTTTTTTTCGACTCGCTGCGCTCCATAGCCACCAGCCGATGCTGCACTAACCACTTCCGGTACCCTTGCTTGACGCACTTAATGATGCCGGCATCCAGCGGCTGCAGCCGGCTTGTGCAGATGGGCGGAAAAAAAAAAAAACCTTTATGTTCTTCAGGCTGGACATATCGGGTGGGTGGCACGGTGCGTTGTCCATGAAAAGCAATATTTTCCATGCCTTAGCACCCATTTTGTTATCCAGCTGCTGCAAAAAATTGCTGAAGAGCGAAGACGTCGTCCACGCCTTTTTGTTGAAGTTGTAGCTGCACGGCAGCGTCTTCAAGTTCTTAAAGCACCATGGCTTTGCAAACTTTCCTACAACGAGCACAGGCAGCCTCTCGGAACCGTCCTCATTAGCACAGAATAGCACTGTCACATGCTCTTTACTACGCTTGCCACCATGACAGCTGTCACCCTTAAACACAAGGGTTTGCTCGGGCTGCACAGGGTAAAAAATACTGCTCTCATCGGCGTTAAAAACGTCGCAGGGCTTGTATGCAGCAATCATCTCCGGCAGCGACTCCATCCACTTGTTCACCGTCGAAATGTCCACGGAAGTGCTTTCTCCGCAGGAGCGGAATCCTGTTTTGTTTTATAAGGCGATACAGCCACCCGTTCGATGCCTGAAAGTCATCGATGCCCAGATGCAATGCCACAAGGTCCGCATTTTCTTTTAGAACGGCACTGTCAACGTTGATTGCAGAGCTCCGTGCTTGATGCAGCCACTTGACGAGAACTTTTTCTAACTCCTCATGCTGTCCTTGTTTTGCCGCCTTCCGCTTGAGCCCGAACTTGTTGACATTCTGCAATATCACTTCTTTGCTTGCCAGGATCGTCTTAAGCAAGGTTCGGGTATCTTAAGGTCCCAGGCAACGCTGGCTTTCGTGGCTCCATGCTGCTTTTCTGCTTCCTCGATAATATTCAGCTTATCGCCGAGCGACATAACTGTCCGCTTCCGGGACATTGTGTGTCGCGTTGCTCCACACAACAAAAAACCTCCGCTGAACGTTGGTCACTAGGATTACGATGAAGAACACATGCTATAAACCTAGGCCTCTCCACGCTACCTTGTCGGCGATCTGTTGCTGGGAAACTGGAAGGAGAGAAACGCTTCCCCAATGCGATGAGAGGCGACGCCGCCGAGAATAGAGGGAGAAAATGATTGGAGCGAGGAAAGAGACCTTCGGTACATTTCTTTCGTCCGCCATTCCGTCCTGCGCTTCGTGAGGGTCGTCGTATAACATGGGTCAGGCGTAAAATTGCGTCGGATAATGGGTTTTTTTTTAATGCATTGCTTCTATGGGGACTTCGCCGGGACTGTGCTAATCTGTCGTAAAACCTGGGTTGTCGCAAAACCGGGGGACGTATAACCAAGGTTCCGCTGTATGTCTAGCTGTTGTAGAATTGCAGGAGATGCATGCAGATTCCCAGTGTTGAAGCATAGGACAGCTTCTGCAACAGCAGCTTGTAGGGCAAAGAGAGATGCATGCTGTTCCTTTGACACTAAACTCCAAATCACAAAATGTAAGGAGCGGTAGGCTGATCTGACGCTGGCGTGGTTGCTGCACCGCTCGCCTCTGCGAAAGGCTCAATCTACCATGCCATTGTCGATACCAACGAAAGCCCCCTCAAGTGAGGCCTTTTCACTGGTGGGCACCTCGCGCACTTCTTACACACCGATTGGTGTCTATCCTGATGTGGCCTGCCACGGACTGCACGCACTGCCACGGGACGTGTCCTCGTGCACCTCACAATCGCCGATAACATCGCTGTTTATCCTAATGCAGCCAGAGTCCATGCTGTCAGGGGAAGCAATTTCGTGCACACTCCTGTCGCCAATAACCGACGTTTACGCTTACACTGCTGGAGTCGACAACGCGCACATTTTCCGGTGAAGCGCCCTCGGTCACGACGGTGTTATCGGACAATGTCGTAGCCCGATCGTTCCTCACATGCTCCCGCGATGCAGTGGCAGCTCCAATGTGCTTTCTGCCCTGGCCTTTATTTCGTGTGCAGCCGTAATGGCACAGAGATCGGAACTTATTCTCACCGCCGGCCATGGTGAACCACACGATCATGTTAGGGATAGCACACCTCTGCAAGAGAAATACTCTTCATAATGGCAGCGCAGGTGCAACAATGTTGAAAACAGGCCTCCCTAGCCAATGAAAAACTGCCATTTCGGTCACGTGTGCCGACCAACCAAAGAAGCACACACTGGGCATTATTTTGTCATTGATTTTTTCGCTTTTGCCTGGAGAGCATGGTTGCTTACTAAAAAAAGATGAAACGTTGGATACACAAACTTTCCCTCAAAACCAAAATGGTGGCGGCGGAGCGCATAGTTTGCATGCTGCGGGTCATTGAAATAGGGTGAATTTAGATATCAATTGAAAGGTTCGCGTGCACGCATTCGCCATTTGTGCCTCTTATAACTCGTAAAATAAGCGTAATTTTAAAACCAAAAGTTGCAGAAAGGTGCAGAAGGGTCTCGAGAATGTGAAAATGAAGAGATTGAAAATGCGATGTTCAGGTCTATTTTCATACTTCGAGTGTCGCGTCCCCCCTTTATATGTAGAAATGATAAATTAAAGAAAGGGAAAATAAAAGTGGACGAAAATACGACTTGTTGCTGAGCCTACATCTTCTGCGTTACCTGTGCAAAGTTTTACCCATTGAGTTGCTGCTTCCCTGGCTACTTCCTTTTCTTTGGGTACAACATCCGACTTTGGTTATGTTAGCCAGCGCCACTTCATGGCCAAGATGGTAGATGTGTAACATCCTTATAACCTCAGGCACCCCGTAGTATGCGAACTTAAGAACAGGCAAACTGGCCAATAAGCCCGTGTATGCTGCTTGAATGCATCAGGGCTGCCAGAGTCGAAGCCCTCGCTATACAATGAATGGGAAGTGAAAACAAAGGGCTCATTCTTTATTGCGATAGCAATTTACAGACGCCTGAGGCGTGTCCACGCCTTCATGCTGTTTCGCTCGACAACGCATGCGCAGCCCGTGTGCGGAAGTTTAGAAGGTCTTGAGAGATGCACAGCGAGTTTGGCCTGTTTGATTTGCAAAAACGGCGAGGCCAAGTGGATGCGCTATCAACACTCCACTCAGTCGGCTCAGTCATTGTGTACACTGTAAGTACACAAGTGTTCTTGCTGAGCTGCTGTGCATATGCCATGGTCTGAGCAGTAGGTGACGTTATCAAACATTTCGCTGGGCGCTGACAAACGCTGACGGGTTTCCCATTGCTCTCATCTCGTGCTCCATCGAGCGTCGAGGTACAACACGTGCAATGTCACTGGTGGCGTTAATCATGCTAGCATTGTGACTTGCCTGCTTATGTACCACGTTGCTGTTCCCTCTGCCCAGTAGGAGTTGCCTTGCGGGCTGTGTCGCTCCAGCATACGGCGTATGCGTACTGTTAGAACACCGCTTGAGCAGTTCGAGCACAACGCTAAGCCTTGCTATTACTGTCAACTCTTCATCCTTCAGGCGGAACTGCTGATTTTTTGTCACACAACCACATGAAGCCAACTGTCGATGAATCAAAGAAAAGAATAGGGGAAGTTGGCTGCATTGTCTATGGCTTGGTTGTGTCAGCAAAATATTGAACCCTTTGGTTTCTTCTTTATTCTTATAGACATGGCACCGAAAACTTGCCCATTTATGTTATGTGCTTATCTTATATGTGCAGTCCGTTTTTGTTTATCTCCTCTGGTTTTAAGTTTATGCAAGCTTCCTTTGAATAATTTCTTGCAAAGATTTTCAAAATATTATTGCTGCAATTTCGCTAAGCAGGTTATCAATGGCTTCAGTGCGATCCAAGGAATGCCATAAGATCAACCTTATTGCCCTGCTTTACTTAGAACAACAATTGCGAGACATCAGAGTTAAGCACCAGAAAAACACTGTTTGAAGTTTCAACTTAATAACCTCACAACTCTTGTACTGGATAAGGCAGAGCAATTAAGTAGGTGTTATGGCATTCCCTGAATCATACAGAAGCCATCGATACCTTATTTAGCCCAATCTAAGGAACAAATAATTTGCTAATCATTGTAAAACTAATTAAAGTAAGCTTGCATAAAATTAGAATGAAAGGAGATAAACAAAAATCAACCTTATATTCGAAATAAGCGCATAACATTACGTATACCGTATAGACTTGTGTGAGGGCTGCACCCCCCAACTTGGCGGCCCAAAATTTAGAGAAAAAAAAAAAAAGTCTGAGAAGCAGTCGCTTTTGGTGCCCCGATACCACATGCACACATTGGCAAATTTTTGCGTGCTGTGAGCTTCCGCGTGCCCCTAATAGATGGTGAGAGCTGCGTGTTGACCTCTGATGCAGTGGTACATGTGGAGTAGTTGTTGGCTGCACCGGCACCATTTTGACCAAAAGGTTCGGTCGTCCCGTGTAAAGGCTGCACCTCGTCAAAATTGCGG
Source organism: Dermacentor variabilis (assembly GCF_050947875.1). NCBI lineage: Eukaryota > Metazoa > Arthropoda > Arachnida > Ixodida > Ixodidae > Dermacentor > Dermacentor variabilis. The sequence continues at coordinate 117,819,201 of NC_134572.1, read as the reverse complement.
AAAAAAAAAAAGTGCGACCCTTAGGCGAGTCTAGACGGTACGTACAGTTAAACCTCGGTATAACAAAGTAGGCAAACTCTGCAATTTGCTTCGTTGTATCGAAATTTCGCTGCATTGAAATTCGACGTTTTATACAAATAAGTACAGTCGCCGATTGATTTTTCTTGCTAAGAAAGGGGCCGCAGAGTTTTCCGAATTATCGGGCAATCTAAAAAAGCAAATTTGAATGAGGAAACAATTTATTTTGATGGATTTGGGAGTCGGCAATGAATGATATGGTTTCATGCCACATCGACGATATCTTGCCATCGGCATTATGAATTAAGCAAAGCCAGCCATGCCTTCGCGTGCACTTCACCTCTGCAGCTGATAGCGTCATTCACATAGCGACGACGCTATCATGAAATGCGCCGGCAGCGGGGAGTGAATGCTTCGTCTGCCTCTCGCTCCCAAGAGTTGCCGAAACTTGAGATTACGCAACCTCCAATACTAA